>NC_066847.1:9123303-9423303 GCF_001640805.2 Lates calcarifer | reverse complement strand
GGACATTGTGCGGTGATTTATTTCTCTATCATTAAATACCAGCCAACCATTAATATACTGTGTCGTATTTCACTCATCAAATAAATATAATTAAGCAAAACAATCATTTATTCAACAATTGTGGTTGTTTTGAGCAAAAAAGTATTAAACTGATGCATAATTTATATTAAAGAAACTGAAATAACTTGTCAGAGAACAGACACCATAACATCCACAGTGTAACAGAGGGCTAGGTTCACATGAACACTCCATAACCTGTGTGTGGTGATGCCCGGTGAAAGAAGCGCCTGTTAGCCAACATGCTGTTGTCCCATATGGCTTCCTCTAATCGTCTGTCCACCATCCTCATGTCTGCTTGTAAACTAAACATTAAAGCTGGTCACGTGACCTACGTAAGCCCTGGAGCAGGCCCCTGTGATTGACCAGGTCAGGACTGGTTTTGTTGGAATCACTGCTGATGACAAAACAATCACTAAATTCACAAGTCTGGACACATTGAAGGTGGGAATAATCCCTGCCGTCTATCCCAGTAATTCAGAGCAAAGGGAGGTTTTTTATCAGATGATGCTCGGACTAGAGGATTATTTTATGTCGTGTACATTCATACATTCATACAATATTTAAGAACCAAACTCTATTATAAGAAAAACGAAATTATCAAAGACCTAATTAATTTGTTGTTGGATTGGATTTTAGATGCAAAGGGAAAAGGGACACGTTAGCAGGATGCAAAATTATTTCAGTGTGTTTGAGTGTGTGTGTGAGAGAAAGAAAAAGTGCAAAAGAGAAAATGTATGCATGGTCATGCATGCTTTGGTGTTTTTGTGTTTTCTATAGGGATTAGGCTGTATGTTATACAGGATTAGCATTGTCGATATTGGAGAGTCCCTCTTATATTCCGAGTCATTATAGACAGAAACTTTGTGGCTGAGTGGTAGCAATCATACCTACACAACATGGACAAGACACATGGATTTACAATGGAGAGGAATGGGGAAGTTTGCTGAGAAAAAAAAGCATTGTGAAGGGAAAAGAAAATAATGGAGGCGTGAAGAGGAATAAGTGTTGTCAGAGACTAGCTGCTTTGAATCAGTGCTACGCAAGAAATTAACATTTAAAGACGAAAGCAAAAGTGGGTATGGAACGTGTGGGCTAGATTTACAATATGTAGGCCAGTTATGGACTGTTTCCACCAACTTGTTTTTGATTTTGTGTGCTAGAGAGAGAGAAAAAAAATGGGGATTAGATCAGACAGAGAATGAGGAATGCCATAGAGGGGCGGCAGTGTGAATAAAAAAGACATAGAAGGAGGAAACAGGAATTCAAAAGGAAGGGTTTTGTAAATCTACCATTCATTTACTTCTTGAGAAACTCTGATCAACATGCTTATTTTAAGTGTGTGTGCGTGTGTGCATGAGACTTCCTGACCCCGGTGACTATTATCTTCTTACTCACTACAAACTATTTCCGCTGACTCTTGCTGTGTGTATGTTTGTGTGTTTGTTTATTAGTGACTCATGTAAAGATATAGTGAAACAAGTTGTGGGCTGCATTCTTGGCCAATGTTACAGAGGTGGGCTGATTTGAAATGTGTGTGTGTGTGTGTGTGTGTGTGTAAGATATATGTTGTAAGTTTCAGTGTATTGTGTGGGTGTGTGAAGTATTCGTTTCTCAAGCTCCTGTGCGAGAATATGCTGTACTATAATGTGTGTGTGAGTGTGAGTGTGTGTGTGTGTGAGAGAGAGAGTATTATTCATCATCAGCTGAAAATAAGAGCCTACTTTTCAGTTGTGTGATATATGGTCGTATAGTATCAGTTAGTGTAATTCACTTCACCAGCTCTCAGTGTGTTTGTACTTATCTCTGTGCAGACTTTCATGAGTGTGACAGAGAAGTGGACAGGAAAGGGAGCGCTGTCATTTTGAGTGTACGGTCCCTCCTCAGACCCCTCTTTTTTTGCAGCTGAAAGGACGCTGAATGAATGAATGAATAGCATCTCTTTGTGTGAGAGCATGCATGCTTGTCTGTGTGTGTGTGTGTGTGTGTGTGTGTGCGAGCATTTATTTTGAATATCTTTTAGAGAGAAGCACATGTGGGTGTTTTCTTTAGAGTTAGAAAGGGTGTGTGAGCTTTTGCATATGGCCGTAGGAGAGTGTGAAATACGAGGGAAAAGAGAAAATACTGTACGTGCGTGTGTGTGTGTGTGTGTGTGCGCGCAATCACACGTTTGGTATGTTTGTGATTTGTGTGGGTGTTGGTGTTTTCTTATCAGCTTGTGAGAAATGAACAAACAGTGAGCTGCCAATTTTTTTAAAGTTTCAAAAGTAATTTTGTGTTTTTTGAATGACCTTAAATATTGTCTGTGTCAGAATATATTATTCTAAAAGTATACTTTGAGAAATCTCTGCTAATTTTTATTCTCTTGGGTCACTGGGAATAGTTTACAGAATAAAAATAAATGGGCATTCTAAAACCTCCTCAGTCTTGAAGTACGATTACATGATAAATATCTGCATCAGGTGCACAGTGGGTGTCAGTATAGGTATAAAGTTGATCATGTTTATGCCACAATGTGCACACACTTGATGTCAGTCAAATTTCTGTTCATATGAGAGTGGAAACTCTAAAAATCTTCACTGAAACCCAGACTATTGAAATTCTCCTACGTGGGTTTCCACCTCATCAGTGATGACACATATAACCTATTCAAAGACAGGAGACACTAGGATATGTCAGGTTTGTAATTTTTTTTTTTTTTAACTACAACTGAACAATTACATAAATAAATAAAATATGTGAACTAAATGTTAGGTGTATGGTCAGGTTGGAACTTTCTTTTCATCAGGAGTGAAATATCTGACAGTCAGTAAAAGGACAATTAAGGTTGATATTTCAGCAAAGCAGTATATGTCTAATACCTTATAGATCATATAATAAAGTGTAGATTTAATATGTAAGATGACAAAGAGACTATGATATATAAGAAGAAAATAACAGGTTAAATTACATTTTATATGATTCAGAAGTAAGTACTTGGTGAGCTCTTCCTCTCTTGTCTATGTTACATGTATAATCCTACATGTACACACTGATGTGCTGTGTTTTTATTAATTCACTCAGAAATAAGGCAACAGCCTCCTGCCTCAGTTAAGCTCCTTGACAGTCACACACTTTATAGACAGATACTACTGCGTATGTTCTCTATGTGCATGTGCTTTCCCACCTAAGAGGTGCTAATGAGTGAGTAAATTAAATGTCCTTTTAAGCTTCCCTCTAACTTCCCATAGAATAAAACTGTTGAAGGAGCAGGCAGAAAACTGTTAACGACAAGGTGAAGGATGAGACCATTTTTATGGTGTCACGTGTGTGTTGCATGCAGTGTGTGTGTGTGTCCGTGTAAGAAACGGAGTAACCAAGCGTCAATCATTGAGTACCGGATATGATGTGTGAGCGCCCAAACGTCTGTTGCCATGGCAACAAAGCAAACATCACACTGATGTAGCCTGTATATAACACAGAATATTCACAAATAGAAATAGCAGCCCCTGTGTGTGTTTGTGTGCGCATGTGTGTGTGTGTTTGTTCTTGTGTATGTGTGTGTGTGTGTGTGTGTGTGTGGCACATGTGCTTGTGTGACTTTCCACTGAGGAGGAACTTCAGCGTGCTCACATGTGTTTACACACGAACACACCATTGGTAGCTCCCTCTTATTCCATCCTGGGTGTTTTAGTCAACGTTCCCTGAAAACAGAAACGATCCTGGATAATCGGAGGGTTTCCTCTAAATTATTTAAACAGTGACTAAACTGATCCAGGTCAAATACCAATTACACACATATTTACAGCCATTTCCACACTTGTACTGTTTTTTTTATGTAATGTTGAAAAATACAACTCCTATTATAAGCATTTATTTGACCATAATTTCCTTGTTTTTCATTTATTGAGAGTGAGTGTAGCATTCTTGAGTGGCGACTTTCATCCCTCTAGCTCTGAAGCCAGTGAGGAAAGTGTGTATTGTGTCCTTTTTATAGTGAGGACCTAGATGACTCTGTTGCTGTAAAGGTCTTAAATGAGCATTGTGTGTTTGTTTTCTTGTATCCAAGTCCTGGTTTCACCAGAAACACAGGCTTTCTCTGTATCACTGCGTAGTGAAATTGCTCATCATTTCACATACTGTGCTGCATGATTATATCTGTGAGCAAATTATTATTAGCATGACTGTTTCTTGAACAAGGCTTTTTTTTTCATCTTAAATTAATATGTTCTCTCTTTCACCTTCAGCAAACACTCAAAGACATATGTTTCGATATGTGTCGTATGTCAGTTTTCCACAGTTAGAAATGATTGAAAGCAAAATTGCAATATAGTCTTTGCATGTTATTAAGTTTGCTTAATTCTTTTTCTCTGTCTCTCCATGTCGCTTGCACACACAAACATGCACACGTTTGTGCAACACTGAGTAAACATGTCACACTCTCTTAAGTACACGTGAATACACTTTTCCGCACTGTTGTTTTGCACTTGGATACGTCTTTTCTCTGCTTTTCCGCCTGTCCTTCGTCTCATTTTTGATTTTTCTTTCCAAAACATTATGACACATTTGTTTTAACCCTTTGCTCCATCGCATTGCAGTGGCTTCGCTTCCCCTCCTCTCTTCATCCTGGTCTACCCGGATACGGATACCCGGGAATAACATCCCCACTCCCTCCCGCCCCTGCTTTACGTAACGCTTAAAGCCCTGCATATCCTCCCTGGCCATGGCAACAACCACATCTGGATCACACAGCCATCTAAACTGGCACCAAAGCACATGTGAAGCCCTCAAGACTTACCACAAAAGTCATGTGCAACAATAATCCTATTTCCTACTGGGCAAAGCGTACTTTAGGGAGATTCTCAAAATGCACTGGTGCAGTGGGACTCCTTAGTCTGAGGTGGCTCCAAGACTTTGACTGCATGCATGTAAACTTACAGTGACATTCAGCTTCTTTGGTGTCACTGTCACACTCACATTTATTGTTCTTGCGACATGACAGTTTTCGCATGTCCCTCACATCCCAAAGTTTGGAATGAGTTTGTATTTTGCACAGGAATTTCTTTTCTCTCCTTCATCCCACTCTCCTCCTCTCCTTTCCTTGCATCTCTAGCTCCACAGTATTTGCACTGGTTTTCTGGCGCTGCCTGTCTGTTAGCCATTTATCTGCAGACTAGTAGTGCCCCCAGATGGTCAAATCCATACATTACAAGTTCTGTCACGCGGTGAGTGGAGGGATCTGGGTCTCCAAACACCAGTTTCAAGTTTGTTTGATGTATTCTACTCTACGGTAATTATTCATTGTTGGGAAGAGAAAGTAAATGAATCTGCATGTGTATTCATGGATTGTGAAGTGTGTTTTGGCGATGACTGATCTGTCCAATTCCCGATAATTGCTGTTTTGCTCCTCTCAGTACTCAGTGATCGAGTTGTCCTTTTGCCACATTGAACAACATAAGAAGCACCAGTCTATTTAACGTTAACTGAAACTATAAAAGCCATGAGCAGATCTAGTGTCTGTAAAATCTCGTTTTTGGGTCACACAAAGTGCTCCCTCTGGGTGTCAGCAAGCCATGTAAAAATGATTGGTTAAGCTTATTTTGATGCAATAGATGGTGATGGTCAGTGACAGACTGGTGACCATGGGCGACACGGGGACCTGTGCCCAACATAGCTGTTGCCATGGTAACTGCAAAAGGACTGGTGGATCGAGTTATAATTGGACGGAGCAAATGGTGGGTTGTGGGAGGGAGAGACACAGAGCATAGGGGTGGAAGATGAATTAAGGGATGAGAGAGATGGGATGGGAGAGTGAGCGAAGGCGGTGCTCCGCCTGCACAGCACCGGCGTAGGTTAAGAGGAGGAGGAAAAGTTTCTTGAGTGAGGTCACGTGGCATTTTGACAGATTTAATTGGGAGGAGGCAGAGACATGCATACATACGCACATTAAAAGCATGAGGAGACAGCCAATGAAAGCTGCTGAACACCTACACAGATATTACACTGCCAGCATGGCAGCAGGGAGAGTTAGTTTAGCTTAGCTGAGGGGGAATTTCTCTTCTGCTGTTTTTTCACACCTTCTCTCTTATTCTTACCAGTGTTCACCTCTTATCTCTATTATATATGACTAAGCGCTAAAATTCTGTGGTTTCCCACAATCAAGTCGTGTCTGCCTCACCTCCTCTGTGAAACTTTACGTGCCAAGCAGTCAACAGATGTTGTTATCCTAAGTGTACATCTTTGTACTCAAATAGCTGCTATGTGACAGTTAACATTGTTTCTGAAGTAGAAAACTACCTCCACGCAAACAGGTTTGCAACATCTTGTTGTGAATCAGTCGAGAAATTTGAGCATATTCAAACCAGGATAAAGGAAAGCTCATTACTGTGCTCTGAATAATTGGTCAGATGTAGTTCATTACTAAGGGCTTGTAATGTTTACCCAGGGTTGTAACCACTGAGCCGCCACAGTAATCCCTCATCTCCACCCCTGCCTTCTTTCACTCTCTTTTCCTTTCAGCCGAGCTGTCCAGCTCCCTCCCCCTTAACACACTGTGTTTGCTGGATTGACTTGTTGAGAGCTCAGTGCAATTGATAAGCCTTAATCTCTTACTCTCTCGCCTTGTCTCTTCTTCTAATGCCTATTAGTTTAACCCTTTCTGGAAACCCTCTAGGCTTAAAAGAGGAACAGACAGTCTCCCCAAATATCTCTCCATGACTCAAGATGCATGTCAGTGGACTAAGAAGATTAACGCTCATGAGAGTTGAGTACAGAGCAAAGATTCCTTTTTTTATTTGAGATTATCTGTCACATTCTCATATAACTGCACTTGTGTAAATTTTGATTTGTACATGTTCTTGAAATTTGTAAGATTTGTAGCCCAGGACTGAGTGGGTTAACTTTTTTTTACTACTGAAGACAGCGGCTGCCAGTGGCTCTCACAACCTTATTGGTCAGCTTCAGAGCTCCTGATGAGCTAACTGGCTTGTAGTGGTAATTAAGTCCCTCCCAGCATTGTATTTGTCTTATGGATACATGAGCTCAGCTGAGCATGACCTCCTGACTCATACAGTATGATGAGAAACCATGCTATGCGTACAAGTCCTCTTCCTTTGTGTATGAGGTTTGTGTTATACTTAAAACATTATAAGGATCTTAAAGTGCGTTCCCTTTGTCTCCCTCTGTCTCCCCCATCTCTGGCCCCCCACACCCTTCCTCCCTTAAAGAGAAGTTCTGTTTTCACAAGTTGTTTTCTCTCCACCCACCCAGCCTCCTCCTCCATCTCTCCCTCCCTCCCTCCCTGCTTGCCTGCCTCTCCTGCTGAAAATGACTCTCAGTCTATTTTTACCCTCTGGTCCTCTCCACTCTTAGCCTGTTCCACCCATTTTCCCTCTCTTTTCTAACCACCCCTACTCTCCTGTTTTCAATTCTTCTCTTCTTCTCTGTCTCTTCCCCCCTCTCTCTCCTTCCTCTCCATGCCAGTGTTGCATCAGAACATTTAAAATTCTGTCTGGAGGAGGCACATTTGCATGATGGAGAGATGGAAAAATGTTTGGGGATTTGAACAGGCTTTTTTATGGTGGAAAATTGCATCACTTGCCTCCCCACCGTTTGCTGTGTTTCCAAAAGCAAAGGTATACAATTACCCGAAAAAGGGTTTATAAGAAAGATGCTGATTTATAATACAGTCAGAATTTATATTTGCATGGAACAAGTTTGTACACACTCAAACACTCAAATAGTGTGCAGGATGACCCTGCATACTTATATAGGCTCGATGGCTGTGGATGTGCATTGTCATCTTGACCTCAGAGCCCCTACCAACATCCATCCTCTGTGCAGATTGCATAGACAGACCAAAAGCAGCGTGGCAAGTGAACAGTCGATGGCTCACTAGCGCCCTCCTGCATCGGGTGGTCTTCATGGGTATTAAAGCTGGAGCCGAGCATTTGTAAGAGGGAGGGATCTTATCTAACTTCTGTTAAGCCATTGGTTGGCCTATATCTGAGTGTCGGCTTTTGATTCGTGCCTTCACACATCACTCAAGGTTTACTACGAACCCTGCACCAATGGCATACCACCGGGTGGGCTTATTGAAAGAAACACAAAATACATACTTTTGTGGCATTGAGTTAACGTCAGCGAGTGTTTTCATGTGAATGTAGTAGAGTTACGTGACTTTTTTTATTTATTACTGTTGCGTTTTTAAGCTAAGTTGAGTTTTTGTGGTAAGAGGAGAAACTAATCGTGAGGCCGTGAAATTTGCATATGACTGGCATTCCATTGCACACGCCGACCAATCAGGGTTCGCGGCGGGCAGATGACGGTTGGCCGCCGCGACCAATAGCCGAGCGGAGTTCGCCGGGGGAGGCGGGACAAGGCTGGGCGAGGTTGACAGGACGAGAAGGGGAGGGCCATGAGTACGGGGGATGGGGAGGGGGGAAGCAGCCTAGTTTACAACAAGAGGAAGAGGGAGGGAAAGAGAAAGAAAGGGCCAAGGTTTGCGAGAGCGACAACGAGACAAAAATAAGGGAGTAAACTCGGGCTGGGAGCTGTGGAGATGCGATACGAGGACTTTTCTAGACCGAAACAACACTCGAAACAACACCGGGTATTAAACACGGACTGGACGGTGTGAGCGCCGATGTCGTCCGCACGAAGTGGCTAGCTAACCTGCTGCAGACGGACGGACCTCACTAACGGCTTTAACCTAACCTACTGTATCGCTTCTTCTTAAAGCCCCCCCACCATCACCACCGCTACCCCCCCTGTCGGCTTCGGGTTCTGTATTCGGGCATCTTCAACCAGCCACTCGTTCGCTTCCCCGAGAGCTTGACCGAGGAAGAGGAGGAGGAGAAAGAGAAATATAACTGCGATTCATCTCTCCTTTTCTCCTCGCTGACTGGAGCCAGGAGTCCTCACCGTGCTCGCTCTTATCTGCTGTGTTGTAGTCTCATCAGTCGCTAGCTAACGTCAGGTTTGTGGCCAGATTTTGGCCAGGTAAGAAAGGAGAGACGAGCTAAAGCTCTACCTAGTAGTAAGGACGATAGTGTTTGTTTGCTCTCTTGGTAATCAAGCCGACGGATAGCGGGGCTTGTAAGCACTGGGTGATGGATGAATGCACCAGATTTACAGTCAAACGACATCTGCTTATGCGTGGTAAACAGGGATGAACCCAACTTGGCCGCCATCCTTTTATAGGTGATTTTGTATCTCGGCAGGTGTTAACTTAAATTGTCAGGTTAAGACAGGTACATGGTGCAGTTCTTGGGAGAGAGGGGGGAAGGCAAGAAATGGGAAAAACAAGTTAGTATTTGGTGTAATGCACTTGTCAAACAGTCCTGGTCGGATTATTTTGGCAGCCAGTATGTGTGAATACGCCTTTGTAGTTGAGACATGAGAACAATTGCGTTTCTTTTGCCTCTGTCTGTGCGGCGGGTGCACGACCAGGGGCGTTCCCGAGAGGTTGGTCCAATTTGGAGCGGTGCACTTGAGTCTCCGGTTGTTGCAAGAGACAGCTAAATCAGAGCCTGTGTGGTTTCTTTTATGAATCAGCAAGTGTCAAAGTTGTCGCTGGTCAAATAAACAGCGCACAGTTGGGACAATAAGCAGAGTGTAACACGCCGCTCTTCCAAGTTAAGACGAATCACCTCAGCCCTGATCGCACCCCAGTTTGCTTGTTGCAGTGCTGCTTAGCCTGATCGATACGGTGCCCTCTTACAGCAGCAGCCCCTTCAGCCTGTTTGACTCGGAGGCTTTATGTGTTTCTTAATATCTGCCGAGCCCACCTGTCTGCAGCTCGATTTCAACCGCAGAGTGTGGTTTGACATGGCCCAGGAAGACTGCGTAGTTTCCGGGCGGATGTATTAATCCAGGCCGTGGATGGGCTCAAGGCCTCGTTAACCCCTTCATGGCCGAGCTGCTGTAGTAATGTAAACAAACAGGGAGAGAGGGCATCGGGGGTAATTAGACCAAAGGGAGGAGGAGGCTTGCCGTCGATCATAATCATCTTTTCAGTGGGTCGTTTATACACTGTTGCATTCTCACATTTTTAACTTAAGTTTTGTATGTTATTGTAATCGTTTATAGTACATTTTGTCCACTGATGTTTGATTGTTCCGCGTGCGTTATTAGATTGCGGCATTCTGCGATACGGAGAGATTGACTCTACTTGACAGACATATTTCATTTATACTCGCATTGGAATAATAAAAAAAGGATACCTCTCTATGCCACATCTTAAAATTTTCATGTTGCAGGAGGGTGATGCAGTAATAATTGTGAATGATGACTGCAACCTGTAGGGACGAAACGGATACAGACACCATTCAGCACTTGTCATCAGTGAGCTTCCAAACAGTATCAGCTCGAGATTTTTGGATTAAAATGTTTCCTCACCTGGATTTCTGTGTGTTGTAGAAGAGACATTTTAAAAGGACATATCATTATATCTTTTTTTGATCATTGTTATTTGGAGAAACATCAAGGATTTCATTCAACCATGTTTTCATCAGAGAATCCTCAGTACCTCCGCCAAGGATTAAGCATGTTTGGTTAGTCCATATCACTTACTTTACTATTTGTGCGAAAATGCATTGTCCTTTTAGCCAAATCTGCACACATATGTCAGTATAAATGTCAGTATTGTTTAGTAGTAGCATTATGCATTCTTCAAGTGTTGAATTAATATGTTTACTGAATATGTTTTTAAAGGCCTTAGGGACAGATATAGGAGATGTATCCTTATTAAGAGATTTTTTTCCAACAGTGGGAATAAAGATAATATGACTTGCACAGTCCCTTATTCATTTATGAATGTTCTGAGTGTACCAGCTTCTGTTGTCTATCCGGTCTGTTACTGAGAACACAGAGTCCTTTGGTACATCTGCTGTTGTTGGAGTGATTTAACCAGTTAAGTGGTTGGAGGTGTGCTTCTGTGGCAGTGATGATATTCTTGGTAGTTCTCAAAGTTCTAATAATATTGTTCTATGCCGCCAGGTAATTCATTGCATCCACCTAGTGTCACAGATGTTAACCAGCCTCTGCTAAGATGAATAAAATGAAACCCAGTAGAGCTCTGCATACTGTCACAACATAAGCTCATTGTGGTATATTTATCTGTGGCGCCATCAGTTAAACTTTAGGAAAAAAGGATGCATGATTACATTGCAAACTCATTTCAAATAATTATTAGAGCTGGTAATTAGAGTAGAAATGCATTTCTAGTGGGAGTGTTGCACTGAAGGGCCCTGATTCCCTGTATAAGGAAATAGGCCTGGTTATCTTGAATGTGATATCCAAGCAGGGGAGCAATTTATGAAGTCATGGACATCAGCTGTTTATGATAAGTAATTGTGTTTTCGTCTGCAGTGTGGACCAACGTAGAGCCCCGGTCAGTTCCAGTCTTCCCCTGGCATTCGTTGGTCCCTTTCCTGGCACCAACCCAATCAGATGCTTCTTCTCAGCCAGGGGAGAGCCAGCACCCAGTCAACCACCCCCAAGCAGCCAGTCTGAAGACAGGTACTGATTACTTTTGTGGCTGACCTAATGACTGTTTATCATGTGTTATCACCAGTTTTATTTATTTTTCCTCTGCTTTTAATACTGTTTTGAAAACTATATATTGTTTATTTTTCCACGAATGATCATGCATCTCTTTGTTGTTTTTCCTCAGAGTGTCAGGGGGTGGCAGCGCTGTCACAGGAGCCTGCAGAGGCACCTCCCACTGTAGAAAGAGGTCCCCCATCCCGGCCTCCCCCCTCCTCCGACGAGCCGCCTCAAGAGAAGGAGAAAGGAGATGCAGAGAGGGAGAGGCCTGATAGCGAGACAGAGAGTGATGTGGATGACCCGTTAGTGCAGTTTTTATTGTTTTGTTTCTGCTTTACAGCGATTTTGTGTAAAAGCTGTGAAGTTACATGAACATGTAAAGACACCATCAGTGTCCATTTTTAAGAGTGGTTATATATTTGTCCAAGTCAGCCTTCACAGCAATTTTCTGTGTGGTACTGTGTACCCACACATACAGTAAGGGAGTGTGATATTTTCTGTATCCTAGCACTAATTTGGGCAGAGGAGCTCAATGCCAGAACAAAGCAGATGGGAACAAAAGCATTCCATCTCTGGGCTCTATCAGTATATGAAAGGCAGTGGCCAGG
The DNA here is from genome assembly GCF_001640805.2 of Lates calcarifer. NCBI lineage: Eukaryota > Metazoa > Chordata > Actinopteri > Centropomidae > Lates > Lates calcarifer. The sequence continues at coordinate 9,411,112 of NC_066847.1, read as the reverse complement.
CTGTCAGCCATTGAAATGGATGAGCTATCTGCTGAATCTGCTGATGTATCTCATGGGAGATGAACTACTTGTGCTCTGTGTCTACATCTGATAGGCTTGCATCTGGCTCTATGGTACATAATACTTGATGTGAAGTAGAAAATCACCCAGTTTTTAAATATTAAAGAGGGGCAGAGAAAGTAGAGCTTATGTGGAAGGCTGCATGTTCATATTGTTCTCCAGGAAGATATGTGATGAAGATAAGAAGCAGAGGGCTTTTTTTTTCCTTTCAGCTTCCTTCCAGGGGTTGTACCAGAGCAGCCCCTCTCTATATCACCAGTAAAGAGGCGCACTCAGTCCCTCAGTGCACTGCCCAAAGATGGAGAGAAGAACAGCCCTGGAAAGGTAGCCTTTTTACTGCTCCCACCAGAACATCAAAATTCTCAATGTACTTTTCAGTTACATATGTAATCTAATATCCGTCTCTCTTTCTTGCTCGCTTGCTAAGAGGGAGAAGGACCACATCCGGCGACCGATGAATGCGTTTATGATATTCAGTAAGCGCCATCGAGCGTTGGTGCACCAGCGGCACCCAAACCAGGACAACAGGACAGTGAGCAAGATTCTTGGGGAATGGTGGTATGCTCTGGGAACCAAGGAGAAACAAAAATACCATGATTTGGCCTTCCAGGTACATGGATGCATTTGTGGACAAAACGAAAACCTGCAAAGCATAAGCATGCTTAAGAATACTCGAGCATGCTTAAAAATAAGAATACTTATTCCTTCTACTAAGTCCTTCTTTTCCCCTCTCCTTTTCCCAGGTAAAAGAGGCCCACTTTAAGGCGCACCCAGACTGGAAGTGGTGCAACAAAGACAGGAAGAAGTCCAGCTCTGAAGGCCGTGGGGTGCCAGGGGGCAAAGACATCAGAGAGAGGAGCATGTCTGAGTCCACAGGTTGGTTTCACTCAGCTTTCATGATACACAACAACACACACATATACTATATATTTTACATCTGTCAGTTGCAGTATTTTTTTCCTCTCCAGACCTTTAACATTTTTCTTTTTGCCCCCTGATAGAGCCTCATTCTGTGGAGCTGAAGGGGGGGGTTGGTCCAGGTCTAGTGTCTGAGAGGAGTGCAGGGGAAGGTCATGTGGGCCAGCTTACCCGTCCCCGAGCCTTCTCTCAAAGTGCCATGCACAACCTGGAGCGGAGTGACAGGGGTAACACACAGGCCCTAGCAGAACTGGCACAGGTAAGACATAAGAACAGCTTGTGGACCTGGAAAGGAAACAGTGTTTTAGTGCTGTTTTTTGTTTGTTTTCCAGTGCAGTCATAGTCAAATTTGCTTTTATTACAAACATTGAAATAGACAGAAATAAGAAATGTTGAACAGCGTGGCAGTAAAATACTATGTATCTGCCTGTGATAACATTTCTCATATTTTAGATAAAAGTATATAAAACACATTCACAGACTTGGCATATTCAAATAAGAAAACACATACAAACAGTCAATCCCACCCACTTTAACCCAATAAAAGCATCTCTGCTTCATGGCCCTTTACTTCATGATTTCAGATGTGTGGGGATGGTGGCAGCCAGTTTTCGAGCCATGCCCCACCCCTGTCGCAGTCCCAGCGGGGCGTCAGTGAGGACATGACCAGTGACGAGGAGCGCATGGTCATCTGTGAGGAGGAGGGAGATGATGATGTCATTGGTGAGAAATCAGACCTACTCATGAAGCAATAAGTTCGATTAGAAATATTAAAGCGTTAGCACATTTTTCTGTGTCACTGACCCACTTAATACATTTCCAGCAACTACATGTGGAAATTCCTTTCAGTAGTACAATAAGATTCTTAGTCAATTTGACGTCAGCAGCGATGGCCCTGTATGACTTTGTCACAAAAGACTTTGTGAAACCATCATGTGGTTTTTGTTTGTGCACCATGTAGTTTTATTTATTCTCTCTGCACTTTGTTCCCTACTTACTAATTTAGCTTATAATGTGGTGAAATTGTTTATATTGACCACTTTTGTGTTTCAGTTTTATAGATCTGATGGCATTGAAAGCTGACTCAGACACATAACACATTCATAATGTATCATTTAAACTGTAATTACAAGCAGCGAAATGGGAAAAACCATTCATGTCAGCCTCCGACTTGTAGTTCCGAGTAGGAGATATTGGGAATTTCTCAGACTGACGAAATCTCCCATTTGGTGAAAAGAACAACAGGCATGTAAACAAACTGGTATTTCCAAGAAGTTAAAATCCAGTATTAACACCACTGCAGTTGATTCAGCTCCTTTTATCAGGGCGCTACACTGTTTGTAGCTGGTTTCACTTGGTAATGAACTGTTACAAATGCGTAACAAAAGAAGAAGAGTAGTTAATTTAGGCTAATTATCTGGTGTGACTTCAAGGTTAACACTTCTGCTAACCATGCTGGAATTAAGTGTTTTCCGCGTTCTTCTCACTCTGTCGACATTGCACAATACAGCTGTAGTAGTGTATGTTTTTATTTTCCACAGAGGACCCCTATCCTAGCAGTTCCATAGACCTCAAGTGTAAGGAGCGGGTGACTGACAGTGACAGTGATCACGGTTCTGGAGATGAAAGCGATCGGAAGGTAGCACTATTTGTCTCCTGTTATTGATCTTTTTAGCTTCTCACATACAGATTGATTTACTGTTTTAAAGTAGTTGTCTTCTATTTCCTTTTCTCAAAATATTTTTCTGTCCACCTGTCTGTCTTTTCAGAGAGTATTTGCTCCAGTCATCTGCTCCACTGCATCATCCGCTTCCTCACACCCTACCCCTCATGGCAGGAGTGTCTCCCTGTCCTCTTACCCCACCAGTAAGCGCTATGATGAGGGGAGATCAGGAGGGGGAGGGTTTTCAGATCACAGGAGGAAGGAAAGAGGAGAGGGAGAGGGTAAGGACACGTTCGGGGGAGAGGGAGGAGGAGGAGTGCAAGCCTCTTCTCTCTCCCTCTCTTCTGGTCAGTCAGTCATTTCCACCTCTCCAGCTGGAGGACCTCCATCCTCGTCAGTGGGTTCACTGGGTGCGAACCCACTCCTGGGCATTGGCGCTGTGAGAGTGGCCTCTACGGTGGTGACCAATGTAATGCGTCCTGTCATCAGCACACCACTCCCCATTGCCAGCAAACCTAGAGATGGAGGCACTTCATCCAGCCCACATCCGCCAGAGAGAAAGTCCCTGACTCCCCTGCAGCAGCCACAACTTCTCATCGGTTCAGGACCAGGAGGCGGGGCCGCAGCCACAGGGGGTGGGTACTACTCTTCTTCGTCACCTAATCCTGTAGGTGGAGGCGTGGGCCCAGGTGGTGTAGTGACTAATTTGGTGTTAGGAGGGGCCCTGTCTGCTCAACCTGCTGTACAGCTCATCACCCCCTCCCCCCAGTCTCAGCCCTCCCATCAGCAGGCCCTTCCCTCCACCGCTGTTTCAGCTCCACATAGCCAAAGCAATGGGCCCCTGCCTCTGCCCCTGCTTCAGCCCCAGTTCCTTCCTGCTTCCTCCCTTGCACCCCCCGGGGGTAAGGCTATCACACAAGTTCAGTACATCCTGCCCACACTACCTGCCAACACCAACCCCAAGAGTCCACCTCAGCAGCTCAGCCAGCCAACCAGTATCTTCAACCTGCCCACAGCTCCACCTGCACACGTATCCTTGGCCAATGGAAAGCAGCAGGCTACAAGTTCACTGACAGGATATACGTCCAGCCCGGCAGTGGGAGTGGTCAGCCCGGGAACTAGAGGTGAGAGCTTTAAATTAGCAGTCATGACAGCAAAGGAAAGTCATGATGAGACTTTTGCACCTATAGCTAGTACTTTATGATGACTCCTAAAAAAATGCTCATCCACCCTCTTTCTCTGTCCTTACCACAGTGCAAACACAGTCTCCGGTGCTCCAGGGTAAAATGCTTGTTCCCATGGCAACAGTGCGGACTGCGCCAGCCCCTGCCCAGCAGTTTCCCATTGTGGCTCCACCTCTTCCTGTCCAGAACGGTGCTCAGACCGGAAGCAAGGTCAGTGAGGACTTCACTGGAGACACTGACATGAGAGCTTTAGAAACTGTGCCTATTTTGTATAAGTATAAACCAATCATTAGCTCGCTACTTGCTCCACCCATTCATAAATTTGTCTTATTCGGATCTTCATGGCTTCCTCTTTCCATGCCTCTCCAGATCATTCAGATTGCGCCTATGCCTGTGGTTCAGTCCCAGCTGCCTCAGGGCGGAGCAGTGCACCCTGCCACCCCCTTCCCTGTCACAGTGGGCACAGCTGCTGTGGTGGCTCCAGGATCAGCCCCCTCCCAGGCTGTACTGCTGCCACCGGCACCTACCAGGTAGGCAACACCACATAAAACACTCTTTAACCTCTAACACCATCCTAATGTGCTTTTCATCTTGCACCTGGGCGTCAGCTGCTAACTTTGTTTATTAAATGTGCGATTTGTACTGCCTTCTTAAGACAGCTGAGTAGTAAATTTCACATTTACGTCTAATTATCACTCCTTACACACAAGGAAATTATATCTGTTTAATAGATTGTTTTATAAATAAAATACAATTTAAGAAAAGATTATAAAGAGATGCTCTTGTGCTCTTCGCATTTCAGGTGAGAACATTTGTAAGTTTTTAAGGATTTATTTTATTTAGCAGTGCAGGAGAACAAAGCGAAAAAAGGACTGCACAGTAATATATGATCCTGATACCCACTGCAGGGCTTTATGATTGGTCAAAGCTTAAATTACATGAATATTTGGCTGCTATAGGAATGCTCACCTGGCTGACAGCACATTTGCATTAACTAATTTAACATAAAAAATAGACAGCATGTGAGCAAAATGATATTTCAGTTTAAAGCAGAATTTAACTTAGTCTGTTTTCCTCCAAACCTCAGTGCAGCAGCTTGGGTGCTGTCAGCGTGTGTGTGTGTGTGTGTGTGTATGTATATATATAAGTTACTAAAGCAGCTGTAAATGGCTTACCGTCAAACAGTGAGAATAAACTGTCAATGGGAAACGGCAACATTTACTAACTTGCCAGTGGAGCTGTGTCGTGGCGAGGAGGGGGAAAAGAATTTTAGAGTTTTTTTAATGCTCGGGCGCTGCAGGTCTCTTCGCACCACTCATGTTGGAGTTGACATACAGCTCTTGATAATGGAAACTGATGTTTGAAAGCCTAAAAGCAATTTCTTAAACAGACAGATGAACCCAGCACTGTTATAGATCAGATGTCTGAAAGGGGTTGTAAACAAATTACAGTCAGTGCCAGTAAAGGTTGACTCAGCTCTGACAAACAGGCACCCGTTTGTGAACATATATCAGCGTCATCCAGCTCTGGGCTTCTGTTGATCTCAGTAGTTGTTCCACTATTGTCAGTTTCATTTTTTTTTGTTTGGAAGAAATATGACTGATGGCTTCCATGCTATAGAAAAACATGGATAAGATGTATTGTTTACATGTCTTGTGTACATATTCCAGAATACATATTTTAAAAAAGGAGTTTCAAGTCATGGGCAAATGTTTGAAAAGATGGAACAAGTTTTTCTTTCAATATACTACTCTTGCAGTCATTAAATGGGACTTTAGACTAAACTAGTAAACATCACTTAACCAGAGATAATTCCCCAGCAACAATCTTGGACTTAAATACATCAGGTGAGCATGCACAGAAAGTGTGTCTTTACTCCAAAAATAGAAAGCAGCCAGAGGGAGTGTTTATATGACAATTTTCATGCATTAGACTGAAGATAAAAGGTTTATTTAGTCATTTCAAGCAGAATGAAATACCTCTCCAAATGGGCCAGTTTGTTTGTAATGAGGTTTTAAACAGGCAGTTTCATTCTGAGTGGGTTTTTATTGTGGTTATTGGTGTGAAAACTGTGTTGTGAAAACAAATATATTGTCTCCTCTGTGTAGTTTATGGATTGAAGTAACTCCAGTTACATTCTGGTACTTGATTGAGTTAAGGTGGCATAAATAATACCAAACAGTAGGAAGTTGTATTGTCCGCTGGTCTGGGTTTCTAAACCACTGCGAGCAGACAATACGAGAAACAAAAACTCCAGCAGGGGTGCAGCTGTAGCAGTGCAGCTCTATTCTGGATGTGTTAGTCATGCTGCTGGTGGCCCAAGTTGCCTCTGCCTGCCACCCCCACACTACCTCTCAGCTTCTAACACATACACACACACACACGCACACGCACACTCACATACATATAGCACTAGTCATCCAGTGCTGCTCACTGTGATGTACACTCACCCACTGACCCTCACTGCAGCACTTCTCTTTTTGTCTTCCTCTTTCTTTCTAATCACGTCTCTGTTCCCTTCATTTCTATTCTGCCTCGTTATTATACTTTAACACCTTCTGTCACTGCTACTACACCTTTCTCAACATCTTTCACCACAAAAATGTCATCTCCTCCTCCCTCCATCTCTCTTGGCCTTCTCTCTTTTTTATTTTCTCTCCTGTAATCACCTCTGTGCCCCCTACCCCTGTTCAGGATCACCTATGTCCAGTCCACTCCAGGGGTCCCATCCACTCTGCCTCTGGTCTCCACGACAACAGGCTCTTCCCCCACCCAGCAAGCTCTGCCAGTGCCTGGATCTGCATATGTTCCCTCGCCCCTAGCAACACTCGGGTTTACAGCCATCGCACCACCTGGACAGACACTGGTTCAGCCACTGATTGCAGGTCAGTGCCGCAGAGAGATGTTTTCATAGCTTCTGTTCTTTTGTGTTCATAAAGTATTGTATGAAATGTGCTATATGCAAAGCCCTTGGGACCCATTTGGCTCTCCAACAAGAATATTTGGCCTCCTGACAAATGTTGAAGTTAATTACAGAGATAATGATATAAATACAAGGCTGATTTAAATTTAAATATACCACATACCACTTCTTATAGTGAACTGATTTTTTGAGTATTTTTTTGTTTTCCGTCATCTTTCAGAAGCTTTTCAGTGATGTGTAGCATGGTGGGAGTATAGTCTCTTATCAACAGCACGCTCAAAAACTGACCATATTTAGTATGCATACAGTCTGGTTTGTGTATACTTCATTCAGTCACTTTTTTTACAATGTGAGCACCCCACTGTATATTCTCAAAACCTGCTCAGAATTAGTATGGGGTTTGGGTTGGGGACTCGTTCTGTGCCAGGTGAACGCTGCAGGGTGCTGATATGAAATTTACAGATGAATAACAAAGATAAGCAACATAATCCACTTTATTTAAATGAGTCAAATACCCCATGAAGTCAAACACAGTTTAGATTCCACCACTTTAGCCTGTTTGACCAAAACAGATTTGTGTTGATGACTTTAATTCAACTATAAATGAAGTGGGCCAGTGTTTATTATGTGTGGATAACCTATCAATTACATCTCCAGACTCATAATTAAACACCGAACATACATTTGCATACATGAGTCATCTTTTGCCAAATGGATGTAAACATCAGCAGCTTTATAGGAAAAAATCTGCAGAGACAGTTTTATACCTCAGATTAATTCTAACATGAAATAAAAGAAATAAACAAAAGATATTGAAAAAAATTTAGGCCTGTGTTTATGAAACATCAGCCATACAATGAACAATGTAGAAACAACTGGCCTATAAGTTAATGTAACTCGCCTACCCTTTTGTTACAATATCCATATTAGACTCTTGACTGAATAATATACAAACATAGTAGGTGTGTATTTCAGCCAGTTTTCAGGATGCCAACACTCTGACAGTAGGACTAGTTAAATATCTCACACCACGTTAAAACCTCATTCACAGGGACAAATCTGGATTGACATTTGGTGCGAGAGACTGAATCAGTAATTTGTTATGTTAATTGGCAATAAATAAAATAAATATGAACATTTATTCATGTGAAAGTGTCATGTGTTATCACTGTAAGTGCTAAAGAAAATGAGAAAAGTATTTGGCCTCTCTGGGCCCCCTGTCTCTTTCCTCCAGGCCAACCGCCACTCCTAGCCACAGGTCAGTCTCCACAGCCCTCCACCTCTTCCCCTGCCTCAGGCTCCGGGGGCCAGATAGTCACCGCCATCTACCCTCCTTCACCTAGCGTCACCATGGCAACAGGGGTGGTCTCCATGACAGCAGTGCCCCCCAGCGTGGTGTACTCGGTCTCCAGCCCTTCCAGCACTTCCCCTCACATCCTGCCCAAACACACGGCAGCACCTGCCACAATCACACACCCACATCCAGACAGACAGGCAGACAGGCACCTACCCCCAGACAGACCTGCAGATCGACAGGCTGACAGGCAGGCCGAGAGGCAGACAGAGCTGCTGACGCATTCGGACAGACAGCTTGAGAGGCAAATGCAGACCTCCAGCAGTAGCAGCTCAGTGGCACCTCCCAGTGGCTCAGCTGTGTCCATAAGGCCCTGCAGTCCTCCACTTCAAATCCAAGCACCTGGTGCGGCTGCATGTATTTTTTTTTTTTTTCATCCAAGACTAAATTTGCAATGTTGAAATTTGTAATGAATAATTTTATTTATTTGTTTAGTTTTGTCTTTCTGTTTTGCAGGTAGCACGCCAGGTACTCCCAAACTAACCCAGCTTCCAGTCAGGACCCCTCAGAAAGTGAAGGCGACGGTGGCAAACATTCCCGTGGGCAGCTATGAAGGAGGAGGAAGAGGAAAAGAGAGAGAGCGGGAGAAGGACAGGGAGCGAGAGCGAGAGAGGGAGAGAGAGCGGGAAAAGGAGAGAGAGAGGGACAGGGAGAGGGAAGCTGCAGCCAACTGTCACTTCTCCTTTGATCCTGAGCCAGCGGGACAGACAGCGTCTCCATCAACACATCCTGCCGAGGAGCCGCCATCCTCTGACAGACCCCTGGAGGGCTCCAGTGCAGCGGACTCATCTGACACACGGACCAGGGAAAGCACAACTGCCAAAGAGGTGAGAGGAACATCACGCACTGGCTTTCAGCTTTAACACAATCAGAAAAAACTACCTAAGTTGTTGTTGACACATAACACCTCTATGACCATATGAAATCCTTAAATTGAACTCTCTGTGCAGACTGGATGGAAGGAGTCCCACCCCTCCTCTCCTCTCCCTCCTCCATCAGCCACAGAGCCTGCCCTGCCACCCCCACAGACCGACAAAGACGGCCCAACACCCAAAAAGGTCAAAGCCCGCCCACCACCTTTAAAGAAGACTTTTGACTCTGTGGACAAGTGAGTTAACACCTTTGAATCTTTTATCTACAGTTGCAGAAATTACAGTGGACAGTGTATATATACTGTATATTTTGTGGTGTGTCCGTGTGTTGGTCTGGCAGGGTGCTGTCAGAGGTGTATTTCGAGGAGCGCTTTGCCGAGCTGCCGGAGTTTCGGCCTGAGGAGGTTTTGCCTTCACCCACCCTGCAGAGTCTGGCCACTTCACCCCGCGCCATCCTGGGCAGCTATCGCCGCAAGAGGAAGAACTCTACAGGTCTCACTCACAATAGCATTTTATGATCCTCTGACTGAATGCCTTTAGACTTGTATCTGTTGTTCCGCTGAGACAATTAGTCGAAAGAAAATCAATAGGCCTATATTGATAATTGATTAATCTTTATAGGTCCAGCTTCTCAAAGCATTTTCTTGTCCATACATTATAGTAAAGCGAAGATTTTTGGGCTATTAGTCAGAGAAAACGACATTTAATTTCTACTCATTATGTCAACGGTTTTAAAATAACTGTGTGTCTGTGTGTAAATCTCTTTGTGTGCTTCCAGATTTGGACTCAGCCACTGACGATCAAGTCTCTCCTAAAAGAAAGAGCCGGCGGCGCTCAAGCTGCAGCTCAGAGCCCAACACGCCTAAAAGTGCCGCCAAGTGTGAGGGAGACATCTTCACCTTTGACAGAGCAGGTAACACACAGAGAGAAGCAAGAGTAAACTACTCAGACAGATAATTAGAGTCTCTAGATTTCCTTAAAATTCATTTTTTCTTTGGTCTGTTTATTTTTTGTTCTGGACAGGTTGTGTGTAATAGCAGTGTAGGATGAGGTGTTTGGGCTCAGAGAGGGCTGTTGTTTGTATTGTTGGGTTTTTTCTATATTTTCCCTTTTTTAAATATTTGCGATAAAAATCACAAGAAATGCGGTACATATGTCAAGTTGGCATGGAGGAATGTGTAGGCTAACAAAGACTGGATGTTGGGATAAGTGAGAAAGTTCTGTTTTTGCCTTTGAAACAGGAAATAAAACAAACAGGATTAGTTTGAAATTTAAAAAAAATATGCAGGTCAAATCAGAAATTACTGGCTTAGTGAAATGTTTCACCCACTGCTGTGTATTGTTCAAATGGTAAACGTTTTTTTAGTGTAGAACATAAACAAAGATGTTAATAAATGTAACCAGTTTCCTGAGGACTCAGCCACTCCACCTGTTTGTTTCCTCTCCCAGCCACAGATGGAGAAGACATCCTGGCAGAGCTGGAGTTTGATAAGGTGCCGTACTCCTCCCTGCGACGAACGCTGGACCAGAGGAGAGCACTCGTCATGCAGCTGTTCCAGGAGCAGGGCTTCTTTCCATCAGGTAAGACACAAGCACACACTTTATACTGCATATGCAGGCATTTTGTGAGTGATTTTCCTCTTGCAAGTATTAGCTTTTTTTTTTTTTTTTTTTTTGTAATATTCCAGCTCAGGCCACTGCAGCCTTCCAGACGAGATACTCTGACATATTCCCCACCAAGGTGTGTTTACAGCTGAAGATCAGGGAGGTGCGGCAGAAAATCATGCAGACAGCTGCCCCCTCTGATGCCTCTGGTTTAGGCATCTCTGACTCGGCCGGCTCCCTCCCTGGACCCTCTGGTTCCCAGTCAGGAGAAGGATCTGGGAGAGGAGGCGGGGACCTGCAGGATGAAGAAGGGGAGCAAGGGACAGAGGCTAGCCCAGAGGATCCTCGTGAATCGCAGGACTCTTGCAGATGAGGGATGCTGAGTAATCAGATCGACCAATCGGTGACTGTTGCTGTCACACCTTTCCACCCCCTTACACGCTTTCACACATATTTTTTAAATCCAATCTCTTTACGCTCCTCTTATCAGATCCTGATTTCTTTCTATCCTCAGAAGCCAACCTTTAAGAGAGAGAGATGTTTGAATTCAATGTTGGGACTTAAAAAAAATAAATAAATATGTGACCCAGTGGCACAAAAACTACATACAACACACACCCTGCAAACTCTTAAATCCCACACTTGAATTAGCACTCTGTATTAACCACCTTGGAGAGGGAGCTCCCATAGACGCCAGTGAACGAAGGACCATTTGTGTACAGCTGCACTCGTTTGCCTCGAAGACGAAAGGGTTCTGGTTTTGGGGCGGAGACACCCGCTTAACCCATTCTGAGATGGTGAAAAGTCTGCAGTTAAAAAAAAAAGAAAAAAAAGAGGATGTTATATGTTTTGATATTTGTTTTTAATAAGGTTATCAGAGGAGTAAAAGCAGTTCAGTATCTGCGCAAGGAACAATCTGTATGTGGACTTAACTGTCGTAAGCTTGTGTCTTGTTTCTGCTGACATTCGGGGGCTGGGCCCTCAACAGCTGGAAACTTATTTGATTTGACAAAGAGCACTCGTCGCTATGGACCTGGAAAGATCTTTTTCTCTCCATTTTACCTGCTCACACGTAGACCTTCAGGGGAGGTCTACCAGGAGTGACTGAAAAAAAAATTGACTGAAATGTTTAGTGGACTTCTGGCAGTGCCATCATTCCTGCAATTACCTGTCTGGCCAAGTCCTCCCTTCTCACGACTGACCCCCTAGCACATGCCAGTAGGTAGGAACCAAGCATTCCTGTGCCTCTCATTTCGCTAGCCATGAAGGAAGGAGGTTGGTCAGAGTCAATGGGCACATCCTGGCTCTTAGTTGTAGAGGTCAGGCTGTTACGGCCTTAATCCTCTACTGCCAAGCAGTTTTATTAACTTTTTTAAAATAATTTGATTTGTATTTAACATGGTCATATTCAGTTTGTTGTTGTACTATTCCTATGGTTATTGTTATTACTATCACTGCAGTGAATCCTGGTCCTTAGTTCTACTCTCATGGCTGGCAGATGTTTCCTTCATTTCTGCCAGCTGTTGATTTCTTGTACAAGTTTTTTTTTTTTTATATAATTTTGAAGGGCAGGTGAGAGATGCTGCTCCGCACCTGTACAGCTCCTCCATTGTAGTCTTCCCTTGACTGGCCTCTCACCTCAGCAAGAACCTGTGGTGCAGTTATTTTTATTCATTTCAAAGAGGCTGACAGACTCAACGTGGACCTTTTTATTCTTTCAGCAGTAATAATAAGCCGTATGTTTTTAGACAACCTTGTATGCCTCTCTGTCCCTCTCTAAGTTTGACTCTATAGCCTCAACACTTGTACATCTCCTTCCTCCACCTCTTTCCTCCCCTCCTTCCTCCCCTTTGTCACTTTATTGCTCTCTCCAGACCTCCTTTTCAGATGGGCGGAGAGGAAACCGGGGTAAGTGAGAGGAGGGTAACGAATCAAAGAGAGCTGGTAGGATATAATACTGGTTGTGTCTTTGTGCAAGACTTGGTTGTGTTGTAAATAATTACTGTAGAGTCAGTAGACTCATTATATTATTGATAAGGAAAAATCTGTCATTGAACATAAGTTGACTTTTAAGACACCCATTACCGAAGGTAAAAACACATGAAATGGAAAAACAATAATAAATATGGATATTAATGTTTTTGTGTTATACTCCTTGTTTTGCTGTTACAGTATGCAAGAGAGGAATTTATATGAATAATTTAAGTTTGTATCTGTATCTTTCAGTATGCAAATAAAAATAGGTGTTCCATTAAAGTGATTTTATTGCTGGAAATGTGAAAAATGGGTTTTTCCTTAAACAGAGACGCAACTGACGGAGTGGCTCAAGAATGTTACCTAAAATGAATACTATTTTTTGCCACATTATTTTTACAGTGAACAGCCGTGACACTGGGTAAGTGAAGTTTAATTTAATAAGACTGTGGGTTTACAAATATTGATCATCTTGGAAAAAAAAGTATTGATTTCACATATTTACAACAGAATACTTTCAAAAGTACAACCAAACTTTAAAAGAAAAATCACATTTAACTTATAAAAATGATAAAATTAATCATACAAATGTCATGAGGCACAACCTATGGTCCTTATTCATAATGAATGCCATATTCTTTATTTTAGTACAGTCAGTACATTTTAATACTGATCCTTCTCACAGCTCTGTGAAAGAGGGAAGCTGATGTACTTTGGTGTGTTTGCTGAACTTCATATGCACTTTGTCATTTCAGCGTCTTGATTCCAGTAAACTACCTCTCCAAACTGACTTCTCAATATCACAGCAGTCTTTCTTTCTTTCAGTTGGCATTAAAAGCAGTATTGGACTCATCGGTTCAGCAGAAGCGCTAAAGAATTAATTCTAGTTTTTCTGACAGGTGCTCATCCTCAGAGGAGCTGCAGTCCGTCCACAGCGACTGTGTCCATGGCGAGGCCGTTCTCCAAAGCTGTGTGGTAGATCTCCAAGGCCTGCTCCAGAGGCAGCGCTCCACCCTCGCTTGTCTCAATGATGGCGATGGTCTCCCCAAACTCATTACACATGATAGTGGGAGTGCCCTGTGTCTGAGAGGAGGAAACAAACCAATTGTCATCCTCTCACTTATTTCAACAGTTTAAATGTCAATTTTTCACCTACAATAATTTATCAATGGTTCGCTAGACGTGACTACACTTAGCTTGTATGCTACTGACCTGCTGAAGATCTGAGGTTTGGATCTGGATGAGCTGAGGCTGCCCATTTGCTAGATCCACCGCTGAGGTGTCCACCACTGCCACAGCAGAGCTGGTCTCCATGGCAGCTTGAGCAGCGGCCTCCTCGTCTAGCCTCTGCTGCCTGGCATGGGTCTTTTTGTGGTTCCTCAGATTGGAGAAGGTCTTGAAGGCTTTGCCACACAGAGGACACACATGTGGCCGTTCGCCCGTGTGTGTCCGACGGTGTTCAGCAAGGTGCATACTCTGGATGAAACCCTTCCCGCACACTTCGCAGCAAAACGGCCGTTCGCCCGAGTGTGTGCGCAGGTGCTCTCGCAGGTGTGTGTTCTGACGGAAGCGCTTCCCGCACACTTGGCAGGGGAACGGGCGCTCACCAGTGTGGACTCGCTGGTGAAGTGCAACACCGGAGGAAGACACAAACAGTTTTCCACAGACAGGGCACTGGTGGGCTTTAGGCCGCTTCACCGAGGCAGACCGCGGCCGCCCAGGGCCTAAGGCAAAGTGGCTCAGTCTGTGAAGGCGCAGATTGGCCGGAGAATTGAGCTTCTTCCCGCAAATGTTGCATTCCAGACCCCCCCGCACGAGACTGGTTGAATCCCCTGTTTGCGTCTCTACTGCAGTCGAGGTGGAGGGCTCTGAGGTCAGGTCTTTACCAGGCTCTGCTTGACTGTGGGTCTCTTTGCCCACTTCGGTCCCTGTTCCAGCCTGCACCAGGGTGGGGTGCTGCTCCAGACAGTGGCTGTCTCGTTGCCTCCTGCTCAGGAAGCCAGCCTCACAGTGAGGACAGGGGAAAGGGGCCGGAGCCCCTGGGTGCTGTGTGTAGCGATGTGCTGCTAACTTGATGGGCCAGCGAAAGGTGGCGGGACAGTCGGGGCAGCACAGAGTTGCGGCGTTGGAGTGCAGTAGGCTGTGCTGACGGAGGTTGGAGGACTGTGAGAAGGAGCGGTGGCAGACATCACAGCGATACGGCCGCACACCAGAGTGGATGAGGGTGTGCCTCATGAGATTGGCCAGAGATGAGAAGGTTTTGCCGCAGTCAGAGCACTGAAACGGCCTCTCGCCAGTGTGTGTTCGTATGTGGTTGCGCACGTGGATCTGCTTCTTAAAAGACTTGCCGCAGATTCCACAGACAAAGCTGCGCTCAGTGACGTGGGACTTGCGTCGATGTTGAACTAGCTGCAACTGGGAGGGAAAGGTCTTGGAGCACGAACGACAAGAAAAAGGCCCTTTGTCTGATGACACAGCTGAAGCAGCTTCTGTTGAGTCAGTGGAGCCACACATGACTCCTGTATCAGTGCCATGCAGGGGAGCGGGGTCTGTAGCTGAGCCAGACTTGGTGGCATCCTCCACCTGCTGGGGGTCACCAGTGTTACCTTCAAGTGGGGCAGACACCTCCATTTTGTTGCTTTCCCCCTGCTTCTCCACTTCACCCCTGTCTACTTTAGTCTGAGAACTTTGGACTGGTTCCTCCCCCAGTTTTTCCATCTCTTCCTCTGTGAGAGGGGCCAGCAGGTTGATGTGCGCCTCAGTGTGGGAATTCCTCTTCTCTCTTGCTCTCTGTAGGATAGCAAGAGCAGAAAGAGATGCTCTTCGTGGAGCTGTGACCTAGAGAAGACAACAGGCATGTTACATTTAAGTGCCATACTAACATAAGGCTGTTGACCCAACTGGGAAATGAATATTGTCCTACCGTAGAGGCAGCAGCGGGCGTGCCAGATGTATCACGGTTGAGGTGAGTTCGGCGGTGGTAGAGATACTTTGTCATGTTGGTGAAGGTTTTGTTGCAGAACTGACACTTGTGGAGGGGGTCTGCAGTGTGGGACTTCCTGCAAGAAACCAAGGAGGAAAAGATAAAACAGACAGAAAAAGAGTCAAAAGGTCATGTCAGGGTCATTTTCTCATTATTATTTAGGCTGCAGTGGTGTCTCTGAGCCTTTTACCTGTGCATGATGAGGGTCATCTCAGTGGTGAAGCCGTTGCCACAGTCCACACACAGATACCTAGCCACACCAGAGTGTGTGCGCATGTGTGTCTGCAGTGATGTTGCCTTCTTGAACACCTTGCCACACTCCGGGCATTCATGCGTTCCCTGCTCGTGCACGCGTTTGTGAGCAGCCAGCCGGTTGACGGAGGTGAAGGTGCGGTTGCAGAGCTCACACTTTTGCGGCTTGACCCAGACCACTTCTTTCTTCTCTGCCGCTCTAATCCTAATGTCCTCCACCTTCTCTGCGGTCTCCTCCCTCCCTCGGGCCTCCTCAAAGCCACTCATGACCCCTGACTCCCCGCTCTCTTTGTCCTGGGCCAGGAAGTGCTCCCCCTGGTGCTGGAGGAAGTCCTCTGGAGTTTGGAAGAGAAGAGAGCACTCTGAGCACTCGTAAGGGTGGATGACCACCACCTCTGTTGGTTGCTGCTGCTGCTCCTGGACGGTGGGGGCCAACCTCAACTCCAGTCTCTGGACACCATTCTCCAGGACCCCCAGCTTTGCCGAGGAGCCTCGGCCAACGGCAGGCAACAGAGGGGGCAGCTTGGAGCGGGGCGGAGTGGGAGTGGTGGAGTTGTCTGCCAGGGCCTGAGCCGTGAGAATCTGCAGGTGCATGGTGGCGGAGCCGGGGGTCGGCGTCACAGGAGGCAGCAGGGAAGAACGGTGAGATGCAGCTGCTTTAGAGATGGACTGACGTTTCTTCTGCTGCTGCTGAGCTAGCACCTGGAAAACACGCAGAGCAGTGTACATAGAGACAGTTAAACCCCAAAACCAGTCACCTAGTCCTCAAATCTACGCCTCTGTTGTGAGGTGTTTACAGTCCCAAGTACCTGTGCCAAGATCTCTCCGGCCTGCTGCTCACTCAGCACATAGTTCTGCATACTGTTCAGTGGAGTGACGGTGCCATCGGGCTGTAGCACATACTCCTGTTGCAATGGGGAAAAAAAAATCACAGGTAACTAAAATTCTATACTTGATTAATTCAATTCTACAAAATAAACAAGTGATGTCTAATGAGAATAGCAAAAATGCTTTGATATCTTGGAACGGCTTTCACACATTCATTTAGTTTAGTAGATTATCAGATGCTTTGGAGACTGGATGTCTGCGGTTTGGCCATGACACTCATTCAAACCAGTATTTTCTAGAGTTACAGTATGATCGCAGTGGGCCAGTCTGTGCTGGCCCACGCAACCCAAACCAGAGAGTCCCTGAAATAAATTCTGACTGTGCTGCAAATTGAATAGTGTACAGTTTATGGGCATGACCCTAAAAGTAATGAATGCAAAGTCAGAAATGAATTTTTAACAGTATCACCATCACCCAGAGATTTCCCAAAGAGCTTGCTTGGCTATTGCAAACATGAATGACACAGCACAGTGGAAAATATGATTGAGGAAATCACTGCTGTTACCAATATTACCACTCAAACAGCTAGAATTTAGGATGGCCCCATCACCTACCTTTCTACTCTACGATGTTCAGAGATTTTTACATTAAAATGAAATTACAATTCAGCTGATGATTTACAAGAGATGATAGCAAAACAAAGTCTTGTATTGAGGGGATGTGAGTGTGTGTGTATAACATGGCTTAATGTGCATGTTTTATCTCAGTGCATAATTACATGGTGCAAGTACAACAACATCAATTTCAGGGGGGCAACTTATTTCCACAGACAAAACAACTGTTATTGTGTTAAAAGTCTGCCAAAGCCAAAGCACAACCCGTCTGTGCCGCACCACCACCAGACTTGTACCTTAGTACTTACTAATTAAAACAATTACATAGCGATTAGTCTTTCAGTGTTGTGTCAGCATATGTTTGATTCCATACCATGGTCTCTGTGTTGCTGTGTGTGCTGCTCCTGCTGTGGGTCCGCCGGTGCTCCAGCCAGGTCTCAGGTGAGTCAAACAGAGCCAGACAGTCAAGGCACTGGTACTGGACTGGTCCCGACACCTGAGCCTCTGACCCGGCTTCCTCTGTCTCCAGGACCTCGCACATCTCTGGTGAACAGTTATACACACAGCACAGAGTTAGTGTTGATTCTTAAACTTAAAATGAGGCTGGCAAAGATGTTGAATGCACACCTTAAATTCTGTACTGACAATGTGACAATTGTGCAGGACAATATGAAGAGTCTGTTAGCTTTACTGAGAACTGTTTGCTTCCTCTAACATGACTGCATTATTATAATACACAAATGGATTTCCTCATAAGACCTCATCAGTTCACTTCTACAGAACAGCGTCATGTACATTATTAATATTTCAACACGCTCAGATTTCTCAGGCTTGCTCAAAACACCACTGTCACCTTGCTGCTCCACCTCCATCCCAGCCTCCCTCATGTGCATCTCCTGGTGCTGCAGCAGCTCCTCTGGGTTCATGAGGATGGTCCCACACTCCAGACACTGGTACTGCTGGGTTTGCCCCATCATCTCTGGGATACCCTGGATGGTCATGCCCTCCCCAACCTCCCCTTCTCCTTCTCCCTCTTGGCCCGTGTGGATCTGCTGGTGGATCAACACGTCCTCCAGAGTGTTGAAGAGCTGGTGGCACTCGCTGCACATGTACTGGTGCTCCACATAAACCCCCTCTGCCTCTTCCTGCTGCTCCGCCATGCTGGCACCGTGTAACTGTCTTGAGTGTTGTGTGTTGTCTTATGGAGACTGTAAGCGTTTCATGAAAGGCGATATGTGACAAGTGATAAGTTAAAGTGAAACTTCACTCACTGCTCCAATGAATGAGGAGGCCAGAGCAAGAACACACCTGTGGTAAACAAGACATTAAAATGACAACACGTAACACTGAGCAGTATCTGTATAGTAATAAAGTATAATAAAGCACTGAATTATTGAAATATGACGTTTCTCTCACACATTGGTCATTATTATTATTATTATTTTACAGTAAAATCCCTAGCAGTGTTCACACAGAGACATAAAGGAACAACTCCGCGGACAAACATTAGAATTTTCAACCGTTAGCTAAACGAAGGCCCTCCCCTGCTAACGATACGACCGCTAGTCAACACTAACTAAAGAGTCGTTGACTGATTTTCCTCAAAAATGCGATCCCTATCTTTGTTTATAGTGTGATGGCATATGGAGAGCTGTTGGCGGCGCTCCCTCCGATACTGCAGACCTGTTTCTCGACACCGCGGTTTCCTGACAACGGCTGCCCGGTTCGTCGGGCGGTCCGTCAGGCGGCGCTACCCACTTTTCCCCGAAGCTCTCCAGCTACGACAGTGGGCCCTTCTTTCCCCCTTACCTCTCATTTACTCTCGTTGGACAATCCCTCGCGTAGTCATCTCTCTGGGTTCACGCAGGCGTATGCCTATTTCTCAGTCCCTCGTCGCCATACGTGGCATGGAGATCAAAAAACTGAAAAGTGTCCGTGGGAAATTACATTTCAAAGCGTGTAATGAAACGTTTGCCCGCCGATCGCCTCCATTCTTGTGCTACGAAACCCCGCCCAATGCGGTAGCTACAGCATTTCAGATTCTGTGACGGGTCAGGCTGACTGTCAATCAAAAACGGTGCTTTACTGATGGGAATTGTAGTTTTTTGTCTGTTGTTGCTGCACAGCTATAATTTGTTGTTTTTAATTGTAATATAATAACAATACTAACTATTATTATTATTATTATTATTATTATTATTATTATTATTATTATTATTATTATTATTATTATTATTATTATTATTAATAATAATAATAATAAAAACTGTTTTGATTATTCCAAGATGAATTTACAAGACGAATATGTGGAACACTTCATGTTTTAACAAATATTATGAGATGACAACAAGGAGGTTAATAGGTTAATTTAAACCATGTTTCTTTTAAACCTATATTTGTGGGGAACCTTAAACCAGCAAGGTTTTGACTATTCCTGTGAGAAACAGCATAAAATTCAATCATACACTCAGTTGGCAGTTTATTAAGTACAATTTGTAGTTTAAAACAACAGTTCTGCAATAACTGTGTCAAACTGACATGTTATTCCTTTTATTTTATACACCCCATTTAAATCAGTGAGGATAAGCGAAATAAAATAAAGACCTTTCTAAATGAAGCAATGCAACTCAAAAGCACCATAAAATATGTCTTCCAGAATGACCATAAAGTTGAATCAACACCTTTCAATAAAAACTCAACATTTTAATTTTCATGACTGAGGATTCACCGCAGAGGACATTAGTTTTATCTGTGTTCTCCTAATAAACTGGTAACTGAGTGAATTTTTGTCAATACTGTAATGAGGACTCGAAGCTCTCACAACTCAGTTTCCCATCAACCCTTGCAAGCTTTGCGTCGTTGTGCGTCAACTCCCCAGTCCCCCCACCATCATCGTTCTACAGAGGAAGAAAGGGGGAGACGGGCAGCCTGTACAGAACGTTGTAAGTGTAGTTTTTATTTATATCGAATATTAAAATACATATAGATAGCTTAAGTCTGTGCCGGTCTGACTGCTAACAACGCTCAACCTTGCCCCGGCTTTAGTTCGAACAAATATGAGCGGCAGCGGGCGGGCCAGGACCAGCTCATTCGCTGAGCCTCCCGGAGCTCCCGGATCCGCTGCAGCCGGTGCCGGATCAGCAGTAGCCGGTGGAAGCTCGACAGGAAAAACTGGGGCTTCACAAGCCAGTGGAAGCAGCTCGACGAGCTTTGGGAATTTGAAACTGCCTAGTGAGTATTAAATTACATTTCTACCATAACCCCACTTAACATGTTGTTCCAATTGCTCGGGTTATGCGTTATTTTTTTTAAATGTGTCGGAGTGTGTTGAATGTCGATCATTGTCGCGGAGCTAACCTTAGCTGGTTAGCTAACTTAAGTTAGCTGACCGGCTAACGTTAGCTGTGTTTTTCATTAAGGAACCAGTGCGATCAAGGGCTTTTATCGCATAGCTAACGCTGTAGTTAGCTGCTGCTGACAAGCCTAGAACTGAGCCGTTGGTATTTCGACGGTTAATAAAGTTATGACATTTTTTCAGCAACATTAGCTAACTAATATTATTACACTGTAACTCAAGAATAGAGTTGGTGTTAGCCGACGCTCCTATATATTCGTCATTAATATCAGAGGCTAACTAGCTTGCTAATGTTTGTTAAGAGTAAGCTGAAAATGATCAGGTTTAAGTTTTTAGGCGTCGTCCTGGGTCCAGTCTCATCTTGCAGATAGTTTTTTTTTTTTTTTTGCCAGAGTAGGGCAACGTAAATACAAGGTGTGCTAGTCCGAATACATGGATTTTGAAATTTATTCTCAGTGAGGATTTTCCAAATTGCTAAGTTCTAGCTGCCTATTAACCAGTAAATGTTGACCTCACTTTTATGTTATTTAACTGCTCGTCTAGATGCCTACATTTATGCATACGTAACAACATTTATGTATAGTTTCAGACAGCATACATCAATTCCAGGGTATCTTTTAAATCAGGAAAATGAGAATACTCTAGTATAGTAGAAACAGTTTGGCAACCCTGTGTTTGGCATATTGCCTTTGCAAATGTGTGAGCACCCTCAGGTGGAAGACAAGTTTTACAGTATACCATATCTTAGAGGAAGCCATTATGCCTTTAAGTAGGTGTCCACATTTACATAGATGGTTGAACATGCTCACTTTCATGGCCATTTTGACGCCTGTACTGGAAAGCCAGGTTTCCCAACAGCAAAGTCCCTCCAGTTGGTTTTGTTGGTGTGATGACAAGAACTTGCAGAATGCTCAGGGGTCATGTAGCTATGCAGCAGTAGCAGTTGGCTGAAGATCTGTAGGTTTAAACAGAGGTGTGCAGAAGGACAGACTGCTGGAGACCAAAGGAAATAGATCTTGTGTCAGATAAAATTCTCAAAACAGGGGGGAAAAAACTGCAGTTGTTTGATACTGAGTTTGACCAAGAATTGATAATTACCACAGGTGAAATGACTAACAAAGAAAATGAATGGAAGTCAAAGAACAAAATTGACATCATCTGCAGTGATTTAGTTAGCAGCCAGTCAAAGTGTTGTAATGCTGTTCAAATTGTTGAGCGCTTTCAGGCAAATATGTGCTATGTGATATTGGACTATATACACAAAATCTGATTTCACTTCACCATGTGATTTGACTCATTCACATCAATTGAAAGATGACCTTCTGGCTGAGTTTTCAGTGGTTGAGTTATTGAGTTATTATTGGTCTTCAGAATCTGCTGTATTCAATGAAAGCGTTATTCTTGTGTCAGAGATGCATGGATCTTGCAGAAACCCAAAATAAAGTGCTGCTTTAGACTACATTGACCATAATGGTGCATGCAAACATACAAGCAGGTGAATCTCTCACATATCTGTAGTTCTCAGACTGTGTTGTTTTGAGCAAGTAATTCACTTATTCTGCTCCAACTGGACAGTCGATATTTGATGAATTTGCAGCCCCCAGATGTATCAACAATGTCTGTGATTTGTTTCCACATGTTTTCTGTCTTTTTTATGTCCCAGTAACTCCTCAAAGATGCGTCAAGAGAATTGAGAGGCAAGAGGCTGCGACAGTTGACTTTTTTCCCCCAATTCTGTTTAATGTTTATTTCCATGGTATAGTGGAGTAATACAACAACTCTGTGTTTCTGCTGAAATCAAGATGATCACAATTGGCTGTTGCCTGGCTGTTGCTCACACTGCGTCAGAGAATATTTACATAAAGTTGGGCCTTTCTCCACTTTCCCTATAGTGCAGCTAGGTGCTTTTTGAGTCTGTCAGTCTCATCGGAGAGGGCACAAAGGCTGCAAAGCCAGGTCTCATTTACAGTGAATAGCTGCCGTCACTGTCCCAGCTTTTTGAATATGTGTGAACATCACACAAGCTGGCTAAATCTGAAAACACCTCTATCTTTTGGACTTTTGTCCAAATTGACCTGGCAATTTTTTACACCCAAAACAAAGCTCTCTGGAGCAGATAAATCCAAAAACCCCAGGCTCAATTTTTAATGTGCAACAGGAAAACCGAGCTTTTCCAAAAGGAAGATGTATGCCTGCTCAGAGATGGATGGATGCTGTGATGCAGTAGTGCAGAGAAAGCTGCTTTCTGTGACCTCTACTCTTTGTGATTCTGCCAATACAGTCAGCCACACAATACAAATATGGTCATTAACCTCTATTCACTATTGTTAAATGATGTATAATAGTGATTTTATCTATGGTTTTAGTGTAGCAGTGAAGGAATAACTGTTCTTGATTATCAGCTAGCATTAACAAGCCACAGCTAAATCACTACTTTTATACTCAACAAAAACATATGTCAGTATGAACAACTAACTGGCAGCACTGGAAAACAATATAAGGGAGCACTGACAGAAGAAGGTAACAGACCAGCTCAGGGTGACTGAAAGAGGAGGAAGAAGAAAATATCTATCCATTTTGGATGATCAGAGCTTTTAAGGATGTTGCCTTTGGCAGATTTAAAGTGATTACATTTAGCCAAACAAACATCTTCTACATATCTTCTAAACATCATTTAATATCTACAAGAACAAGAACATAACTGAGATAAAATGGCTAAAATCAGAAACACTCTGATCAAATAATGATAATGGTATGAATCTGTGCAAGCATTCATCACTAGCTTTCATTTATTGAGTTTTCAATACTTTGTGCCATTGACACATTTCATTGTGTCCCAAAAAATGTTTAATACTTAGCCTTATTCATTTCTGTCCTAGAGTTTGTTCACACAAAAGACAGTGTTAAAGTCGCTAGTTTGGCCTTGTATCTGTTACACATGCCGGTTTGAAAGTTGGCCAGCTCACTCCTAAATATATTTATATGCATCTTCCTACAACTAGTTAACAATTTCAAAAGCATTAAGCCATTTTACTTGGACATGTGGGTTATTACATGTTGTTACATCCTGGTACACCCTTTACAATCACAGGTTGCCTCCATTTAAACTTCAAAGCCTTATCCTCCCACCCACCCACACACACACACACCTGTAGTGCAGCAGTGTGATAAATGTTAAAGAGATGCACTGATGCACTGATACTGATCCAGCAACACCAATGACCAGTCCACATTAAATACATTTTCCTCATCACTGTCATTATGAAATTCAGTCTTTCATAGGATTTATGACTCAGTGCTGTGGCAGTCTCTTGCCTCATGTTACCTCAATGAAAAAGTGACCCCAATGAGTTTTATTCAGGATGGTATATACATTTTAAATTCAGGAACAGGAGAGAACCATGTTGGATCCCTTCTGTGCCTCAGTAGATACCCTGAGTTGAGGTATCGCAATCGGTAACAGGAGAGAAAGAAGTTGAATTAGTGCTTTGCAAGAGCACCATCTTCAGTCTGTGTGGTGTCAAACAGGAACATGAACTGTAAATGTTGTGAGGTTTAGACCTTTCTGATTAGCAAACCTATGGACCTTTGGTAGAGTTATTTGAAATGTATTATATAGTATAACGTATTATGTAGATGGATGTAGAATGGATTAAAAGCCACACCCAGTGTAAATCCATCACCATACAGAGTCAGGCAAGGCGGCGTTATAATTCCCATACATCACTAATGTGAAAATACCAGTTGTAATTTATCCTGCTGTTGCTGATCATTGTATCACGTTAAGGTCTGCTTGGGTTTTACGCTTACAAACAAGCTCTGAGCTAATTACTTATAAGCGTGGGTGTGATGAAAGTCACTTTGCGCATCCTTTTTCTCTTAGTCATCAGACTTGTATTGACGTATCAGAATCCAAAGCTATTCACTGACAGCTGGGCAGAGTGCTCATCTGTGCATTCATTATTCAAGGGACTATCATGCCACAGCTGCTCCATATTTAATGCGCTCCCCTCTGTCTTAACTTGTTTAAAAAGAGTGTGAAAGTGATGCTCAGAGGAAGCAGAGAGGAACAGTGTATTGTTGTGTTGGAATACAGGAATGTGCAGGAACCACACAATGACTTATCTCAAAGGCTAAATATTTCCTGCTGACTTGAGGGTAGAGATCAGAACTAGGCTGATCATGTGGTAATGCTATTGGCTCCTGTTGTAAACCTTGAAAAAGTTTTGGGTGGAAAATTGCCAAAATAGAAAAGTATACGGTTTCATTTGTTATCGAGAATCAATCAGGGATAGTAATCCAATTTAGAATTTATGATCATTAAATGCTCATGTTTTCATACAGAGAGAAATGGCAGGTGATAAAGCCAGTTCACAGTTTTTTTTTTGTCAGTTTATGGGTGAGACCTAAATGCTTCATTGTCTGACTCCATTTTGAGACTCTGAGACCTACTAGAGATCAGGAGGGGTCCTGTTGAGACAGGCGAAGTGAGCAAGCCCAGGAAATGGTAGCACTTCTGGGTGTGCTACTGTCCACGCAATTTTATCACAGGCTCTGACAAGCCTTTTGGCAATGGGCCTCTTCTCTGCTCTTCTTCCCCTCCCAGTGTCGTTGCTTCTGGTGCCGATTTGTCAAATCATTCTTGACCCAACACGTGCACGTGCGGAAAACACTGAACAGCTACTTGACCCTAACTAGAGCTGTCAGTTACTGTTAGATCTTGAGCATCACTCACTTTGCTTGATTTCCACAAGGTCAAACATTAGCCTGACAGTGACACCTTGAATTTCTTCCTTTATGTAAAATCTTCTCTAATTCAAGTCCTACAGCTCTCACTTGTCCCTTTAGCCCTATATAATGTGATCAGGGTGTATTGGTGGTTTTACTGTATTCCATTTTTCAAGGCCACTTAGTCCAGCAGAGCATCTTAGTTTTGACTCATGTTACATTTAATTAAACCCAACTTTCTTGCGAATTTAAGTAGTGGCAGGGAAACACTAAATGAGGGTTTATGTGAAGGTTTAGTTCGCAATTTCACAGCAGGTGATTCATATCCAAAAATTACATTTCATACTATAACACAAACTCTACATTTTACAAGCACCATGTTGTTCCTAAACTTTGTTACCCATGCACACTAAAACCTTCCATATGGCACAGTCACCTGTCACAAATAATAAAGCTACATGTACCTATATTTTAGCTCCTAACGAAAGTGTAATGGCAAATATAAACACAACCATAGCCTAGTCCACCTGTAACACATTGTTCAAAATTTATGTAAACTGTTGTATGAACGTCCGTAATGACAGAATATCTAAAACACGTGAGAATAACAAATTTAATGTATAATGTAATAAAATATGTAGCTAATACAAACATATGCTTCACTCAATTTTACGCAGGGATTGCATCAACTCATCCTTGGGGTTTATGTATATTATTGGAATGGGGACATTGAGGTAATTGAGATTGAAGTGGTGCGAGCAAATCAAAGAAGCTGCCTTCAAGGGAAACTGAAACTAATTTCATCAGTTAATTTATTTGGCAATTACATTCGAAATATTGTATTATAGCAGCGATATGTTTGGAATACTGTTGTACACTCGCCTGTTAATCGTGACAATTCATTAATGTAAGACAGCAATCTGGGTCAAACTCTGGTCGAACTTTAGTTGACCTGCATCATATGTGTGTCTCCAGTATGGTTGGGGGTTCGGGTAGCTTCACCCAGAGGAGCTTGGCAGGGTGTTGTTGGAAGTATCAAGAGCTCATTATCAGCCAGTGGAGTGCGTCTGGGGAGCCACCACATAGGTCACAACCATTCAAAGCAGAAGGGAGAGCTTATTGATGTTTAGCTTCTCTCTCTTAGGGACACTGGTTTAAAGGCTAAACTGGAAAGAGTTATGTTACTGTGTTTCTATGGAAAGTATGGTGCTTTTTATGCTGTTTTTGATTTCATTACATTATGTTTGTAATTTCCAAATGGTAGATTTGAAGCCACAGTGAATTTCTTGACATTTTTTGATCATTTCCGGTTCTCTCTGACAAGGCGTATTTCTGCTTTCATCCACAGGAGACAGTGGCAAAGTGACGACAGTGGTAGCCACACCTGGCCAGGGCCCCGATCGCCCACAGGAAGTGTCCTACACAGACATAAAGGTTATAGGAAATGGCTCCTTTGGAGTGGTCTACCAGGCTCGCCTCATTGACAGCCAGGAGATGGTGGCAATTAAGAAAGTTCTCCAAGACAAGAGGTTTAAGGTATGCTCAGACAGATAATTACAGTAAAGCAAAATGCTGTCTAAGTTGGAAGTTTGCATCTGCAGAAAAGGTTGTGGTGACTTTTGGTAGACACAAATGTTCATTCTGTTTTATTCTTCCCTTTAAGCACTGCTCTTTCACACTCTGGATTCGAATATGATGACCTTCAGTAACTGTCCTGAATTAACTTTGTCATTTTGCTGTGAAAGTTATAATTTTTTTTGCACAACTCACATTCTGCACTTCTCTTCCCTTTCCTTTTTTCCTTTCTTCGTTGTAGAATAGGGAGCTGCAAATTATGAGGAAATTGGACCACTGCAACATTGTGAGGCTACGTTACTTCTTCTACTCCAGCGGGGAGAAGGTGTGTGTGTGTGTGCACTGACTTTTATATAGAAGGAATCAAGTTTCCAGATGGAGCACTCTGCCTCCACTCCCAGCCATTTTTATGGTGCATGCATCAAGGATGATTCATAGACATGTTCCGGACTAGTAGATCTCAGTCTTTATTGTAACATGATTTCACACTCACACTTAACTTTCACAGAATTTCTCAGATTATTATTGTGGTTTTGCTTTTGCCCTTAATATATCTGAATTTGAGGAAATATGAGCTATATCACATAAACTTTAATGGAAAGAAAGGTTTATGTATACTCTCACTCAGAACCTGAGCAACTAGAGCTGATGACTTTGTGAAACACTGACAAGACTAAGTTTACTTTTTGGTCCATACCCTCTGATTTTTTTTTACTTTAGAAACAAAATATGTATCTCTGAATTCCTCAGATCGAGATGCATCTTTCTATGTAAGTTATGCACAAGGGCATGTACAGGATTTTTTGCCAAATTCAACACAGCAGGCATAGCACAGTATCCTCATTGGCATAGAATCACTCTATAACTTGTTTATTCTGCCTCTGCCTCTGTAAAGAGCAGAAATTCATGTGTCACATTTAATAACAAAAGATTTTATGGTTTATGAATTAAGTACTACATTTGTGTCTGTGAGTCTGAATATCCTCCCCTGTATTTGAGTCAAACTGTGTTCATACTTCATTGTACTTTTGCAATATATAATTTACAGTAGCAGACTAATCAGTTGTGTTTATACTCACATCAATAGATGCATTTTATTGCTTACAAAGTGTAACTGCAAAGTCAATGAGCTCAACTGTAATTGTATAGTCATTGTTTGCAGCTGATATTCATTTAAGATAAGTGAAAAGTATAAGCTACACATTTCATTTCATTCTTATTGTCCACTGCTTACAGCTGCAGTAATTATTTTTTGTTTACTCACTTATCCCATATCCAGTCCAATGCATTTTTTAGGCTTGGTTGTTCTGCTCAAAGCACTGGATTTAGTTTTTTTGTGTAGTTAAAGCTGTTGATTTGGATATGATTAGACACCACTTTCCACTTGCAGTTATGCAGTATGCGTTCTTCCTTTTGTTCTTCCTTTCCAGAAAGATGAGGTGTATTTGAATCTGGTGCTGGACTACGTCCCTGAGACAGTGTACAGGGTAGCTCGGCACTTCAACAAAGCCAAGACTACCATCCCCATCATCTATGTTAAGGTGGGTAGACACAAAAAAATGTAGACACACACACACACAGCTGCTCTCATCCCACCACTATAGGCATCATAATGTTATTTCAAGTTCAGTTATTCAGGAGATGACATACTTCATTTCTGTATATATCAAATGTGAAAAGTGCAGTAATCATCTTAGAAGCAAATTCTGTCTGGTGTGTCAAACTACTGCTTGTTACGTTAAGTCCATTGTGTCTGCAGAGGTTATGTTTTCACCCCTGTCTGTTTATCTCTAAGCTGGGAACGCAAATTAAGTGGACATTGTCTAAGTTCATTTTGGCAGTGATGTGGGATTAATGCATCTGAAATGCATTTCAGCTGTAACTTAAAATGCTGCATTCATTAGTTTTTTGGGGAAGCCCTGACCTGATCTGGACTGCCAAACAGCACTGCCTTCTTCATGTGCTGCTTTTGTAGCAAAGACACAAAAGACAAACCAATAGTGTTAACTGTTAGAAGAGGCAGCTGCTTTACAAGATGGAGAATTGTTTGTATTTGGCAGAAATCTTTGCTCTTGCTGCTTTTTAGGTTTGAAGTATGCTGCTGTAAATATTTAATTCTAAAAAATTAGAATAGCTACTTTGTGGAATATGGCTAATATTTTCACTTGGATTAATTGGTCTAATACTAGTACTTTTTTAACCTCCATACTTTATCATTATCTCTTCATGTGTCAAACCATAAAAGGGGTTAGATTTAAATATTTTATCTTAGTCTTGAATTTAGTTTCATCAGTTATTGTGCAGTGTTTTCCTGAAATTTGGTAGAAACTGAAACTAAAACCAAATTTTTGTTCTCTAATTGCCTGTGGATGTAATAAACAACCAAGTATTTTCCTGTTTGTTTTTCTCACACACACACACACACACACACACACACACACACACACACACACACACACACACACTCACACACTCTCACTCACTCACTGTTTAAGGATTATGAAAGCAGAAAGGGAAAGATGGCCCCATGGGAATTAATGTGTTTTCAATACACTTGGCTCCCTGTCTAAAAGGGTGCTCATTTTTAGGAGTGTGTGTTTGTCATGTTTACTCTGTGTAGCAGCAGAGGGGACATTATAGCTGTCTCATGGCCCATTTCCTTACCTCAGCCTGCTGCTCCCCTGTGGCTTTGAGATGCATACTGATCTCTCCCTCTTTCTCTCTCCTCTGCCATCCCTCCTTCCTCCGGCGACACATTTCCATCACAGCATGTCTGAGATCTCCCTCCCCCCTGGGTCTCATGTTTTTACCATGTCTCTCATTGTCTCCCTCTTCCTCACCCCTCTCTCCTCCCCTTGTCTTTCTCTCTCTGCCCCTTTTTTAACCATCATCTCTCATCCCTCAGTCATCTTGTCTTTAATCATTTTGTAATCTGTGGCCATCCTGCTGTCACTGCATCATGTGGGTAATAATGATGATAATGGTGATGGTGACAGTGATTTCATATTAAGACTCTTACTGTCTACATTCCACAGACACACCAAATGGGTGCAGACTAGAATGTGTACACAAATGTCAAACAAGGGTTAGATGAGGATGGTTACATGTCTTCAGGGAGAATATTTCACCCTTGTATTTTATTTATTTATTTATTGTAGAAACATGCCACTGCAGGCTGCATCAGACACTGTACAGATACTTCTTTCAACACACACCTACACAGTGAACCCCAAAAACCCAATTAGGGCACATGAAGAACTGACAAAAATCTATTCAGACAAACACTCCTGTGACCCTTCCTTTGGAAAATAAATAAGTTGTATTACTATCCATTGTTGACAGGGTAACTGCAGGTTTTGAAACTTCAGATTCGTCAAAAAAGGCCTTAGGTTATAAGTCCTAGAATCTTAAATTCAACAAATATTTTTTCTCATCTGCTGCAGGCAGTGATGTTATTAAGTGTTATTGTATGTGATTGTGAGCTGCTGAGAGATATTATAATCCGTAAACTTAAATGTGGGATTGTTGTGACGGTGGATTGTGGTGTAGGAGGCTGTTCAGTCCTTTTTGTGGAGTTTCAGTCTGTGCTGTAGCAAACATTGTTGCTACTGCTAGCTGCAGTAGCCAGTAAGCTTATCCTCAGCAACAGGCGTCAACTTACACAAAAACTTACATTAACACAACTCACATTAACATGTGAATGAGTCTTTTTTTTTTTTTTTTTTGGTTAATCCATCTATACAATTTCTGCTGCCTATCTGGATCCAGGTAGCATTAATTTAGCTACATATCTTATTAGGAATTATTATTATTATACACTGCTGTACTGGAAGATTTAATAATTCTAGGACACATTGCCCCTACTGGTTTTCTATCATACTTTCAGACTATGCCTGGTATGATCACAAAATGGGGATTAAATTGTATGTGGTATTACAAAGGTCTCTAAAAGTCTTCAATTTAACTTGCTAAACCCTGGTGCTGGACTATGCCCCTGAGATAGGACACCCTCTGAGTCAAGACTCACCTGACTAAGCACAAGAGCAGGGAGAGGACGTGACAGTAGTGAACTTAGATGTCCTCACATTCTCTTTTTGCTTTTCTTCTTGGAATATGTGTATCATTCTTTTGTTAAACACTGTCGGGCATTATGCCAATACTCTCTGTCCCCCCTCAGGTGTACATGTACCAGCTGTTCCGCAGTCTGGCTTATATCCATTCCCAGGGCGTGTGTCACAGAGACATCAAGCCCCAGAACCTCCTGGTGGACCCAGAGACAGCCATCCTCAAACTCTGTGACTTTGGCAGGTCAGTAACAGACACTGCCCCTGGACATGTCTGTCTGCCTCTATCATTCTTTCCATCGTGGTAACTGTCTGTGTCTCAGCGTACATGTTTAGTTGGCTGTCTGTTTGTGTTGCCATCTCTTTCTTGGTCTTGACTTTCCCTCTGTGTATCTGTCACATGCCTCCTTACCTCCCTGTCTCAGTCGCTTACAAGCTGCAGTTTTTGTGAAGCAAACACACTGAGAAATGAAGAGTTCACGTTGTCTGGCACTCCCCTCCTAAACTGTCTGTTTTTCTGCCTCATCTCCCATCTCCCATCTTCCACCTTTTAGTGCTAAGCAGCTAGTACGGGGGGAACCGAATGTGTCCTATATCTGCTCACGGTACTATCGTGCCCCAGAGCTCATCTTTGGTGCCACCGACTACACGTCCAACATTGACATCTGGTCAGCAGGCTGTGTGCTGGCTGAGCTGCTGCTGGGCCAGCCCATCTTCCCTGGGGACAGTGGTGTGGACCAGCTAGTAGAGATCATCAAGGTACAGTAAGGATGCTACAAAGAGTGGAGGGAAGCCAGCTGATGGCTCAGGCCACATAGTGTAAAGAATTAAAACTAGTTTTGGGACAGCCTAACAATGCAATATTGCTGTTGGTATATGATTTAGAATCAAAGTGCATTTGTAAGAACTGTGGATTAAAAACATGCTTTTTTAAAAGTGAAGTCCTGCTTTTTATTAAATGGAGAGAGCACACTATAACAAAGAGTGTTTGTGTTCTCATCCTCCCCCTGTTGTGCACAGGTATTCAGGAGATACCAATAATTGTGATTAAAATGATTGAATATTAATTTTTCACCCTTGTTTGTCAGGTTCTGGGGACACCAACAAGGGAGCAGATCCGGGAGATGAACCCTAACTACACAGAGTTCAAATTCCCACAGATCAAAGCACACCCTTGGACAAAGGTATGTTTCCATTGCTGGAGTACATTAATGCTGGATAGCAGTCAACTGCACACTCACTCTGAAGCAGCCTTTTTGCTCTTTAATAGATAGGAAAATACAAAAATAGGTTGTATGAAAATTTGATGGTTTATGTAAGTAGATTTGATAGATGTTATTCACACTTCTTTGGAATCCTCATGTTTGTAGATCTTGGGTTTACATAAACACTACTTCCTGGTGGGACTGACTCTCTTATATTTCTCTCTCCCGTCAGGTGTTTAAGCCTCGTACCCCACCAGAGGCCATTGCCCTCTGCTCTCGACTGCTGGAATACACGCCGGTGACCAGGCTCTCTCCTCTGGAGGCATGTGCGCACGCCTTCTTCGATGAGCTGCGCCAGCCCAACACCCGTCTGCCCAGTGGACGAGAACTGCCGCTCCTCTTCAACTTCAGTCCCGTTGGTCAGTTTGCCTCCCTGTCATTCTTTGTCACAGTGTATTTCTCATATTTGACCTTTGATGACCTTCACTTACACGCTAATGGTTGATTGTTAAGCCGTTTCACCTATAATGTCATGTGTAATTAAACATCTACTTGTCTCCTCTGCTCTCTCAGAGCTGTCTATCCAGCCCCAGTTGAACTCCACACTCATTCCTCCTCACGCTCGTGCACAGACATCGCCTGCCTCACATGGTATGTTTGGATACTTTGACAGACATTTTGTTGACAGAGCATATTGAGTTTTATTTATGTATTCATATTAGCAGTTGTTATTATGCTGTCTGTCTTTAGAGCCCTAGAAAATGTACAGAGCAGCTGCAGGTGCTAACCTGAATAGCCCTAAGCCTTAGTTTTACTCCAGTCTGATCCGTAGCCCTGACCTATTTTTGAAATCCAAACCCAGAGATTACATTTAGACCACACAGTCTGAATTTCTCACTGTTAAGAATATGAAAATGTGAATAGAGTATGCATTATGGATACTTTCAAACAATGACAACTGAATTGTCTTATCAAAAAACATGACTCAACTCTCCCTGCGAAATTGTTTTCATTGCTGACAGTTGTATTCCCTCTCTCTCCCTGCAGAGGGCAGTGTGTCAGACAGTACCGCCCAGCCCAGCTCAGCACCTGGATCCATCAACAACAGCACCTGAGCATCCATCCCTCTGTCATCCTTTCTTTTTTGTCTTCCCCATTTTCCTTTTCTCTCCACTGCTCTTCTCCCTCTCTCAACTTTCCTCTTGGCTCCAAACCCTTGAAAATAGAAAAAAAAGAGAGAAAACTATACACACACCCATATAAACACTCAGCATTGCTATTTATCCTGAATGTTAACCATTTCAAATAGAAAGCGATTTCCGTGGCTGCTCGCTTCAGGAAGATGTGGGTTGTTTTTAAGGACATTTAGGTAGCCATGCTTGGGCTTAATATAAGCTGCAGTCCTAAGTCCAGGGTGGCCCTTGTCTGGCCTATTAGATTAAAGAAACATTACAATGATTGGGTAGGATGTTTGGGAGATGAGGAGGGGGGTTGTACATGTTGTGTGGATTTTCTGCATTGACTTTTATCCCTTTTATGTTCTTTTTATTTGCATTAGCTAATTTTATGTGTGGCCGTGGTGCCATTGAATGGGGTCCTGATTGGCTATGGAGTTGAGAATGAGGGCCGCGTGTAAGGCCTGACTAATATTGACAATCATCCTTAGTAGGGTCAAAAATGGCACACTTGTACTGTACATAGTGTTTGATTGTACGACCCACTGTGTAGACTAGTGGCTCCTTGTCACTTTCTTCTCTGAACTCTGCTCAAGTACTGTTGGTTCACCCAGCCCAGTGGTGAACAAATGTGAAGATTTTTTTTTTTTTTTAATCTCCCAGTTTGATACCCACACAGAACATATTGGCTAAGTTGTCCATGTCATTTTAGATAAGAGGTGGTTTTAAATTTTATCACAAAGCAGGGCACCACAGCCTGTCTTTACAGTTTCTTTTCAAATATTAGCTCCTCAACTGCCTTTTATGTGAATGAGAGGGAGCTTTATATGAGCACATGTCTTCAGTTTCTTCAGTATAAGCTCATGTTGTCTTTGGTTAAGCTGGAAACCAAGCGTTTCATATTGATTCTCAAGTGAGTATTGCACATCTCCAAAGGGAGAAGAGGGGAAGCAAAAGGAGTGAGTTATGTGTACTGTCCAGCTGTGAACACAACCTCACACAGAGGGAGCCGATGGTGTGGGGCTCCAGTCGCATCTAATACAGAAGCCTCAATGTCTCAAATGTCATACACGCAGCTGCCTAGCACTGTAGGGTGAATAGTCACCTCATGAATTATGTCACTTTTACGGTGTTGCGTTTCATATCAGCTTGATTATGTTTAAGAATTACTGTCTGTGCAGGAGAATGACTCTGTGAGTGAATTTTGTTTGCCATGTGTATGAGAGATGTGTCCAAAACCCCGTTTCGCCCCTCCCCAAACAGCCTGCCTGCAACGCTCATATCACGTTCTTCTTGTCCTATAACGGTGGTAGGAACTGATCACGAATGATTTCGCGCAGCCTAACTGTCGGTCCACTGTCGGCACAGACTAGTTTCTTTCTTCCACCAGGCAAACGTGCATGTTCAGCCCAAGCTGACCACACTATATTACATCCACTAATATCAGTAATAATCTGACCAGAAATGATGCTCAAACCCCTGAAACACAACAGCTTTTGGAGCCTCCCCCCCGATTCCTTTTTGCCCTCATCCCTCTGCCTTCTGCTTCCGTCTTTCCTCCTCCTTTTTTCACTGCTAAACTGTAAATATCAAGTACCTTTTATTTTATTTTGTTATTTTTGTTATTATTGTTATTATATTGTTGTTCTTGTAATTTTTTTTCTCTAGTAGACCGGCGCAGCAGCAGCCGGACTGTTTATCCTCAGTCGCAGTCTGTAAATACGATTTCATTTCAGTCCCTGGTTCACGAGGGGAAAAACAGAACAAAATGTTTCATTTTTATTCTCTCTCCCTCCATTTTTCTCTTCACAACTTTCCCTTTTCCCTCATAAATGTTGTCATAACTGTTTTATTTATTGTATTGTGTTTTTTTGGAGGGTGGGAGTGGGGGAATCTTTTCTTTTCCACTGGGGTGGTAAAAATTGAGGGATTTGTTTTTTTGTTTTTTGTTTTTTTGGTTTGTTTTTTAATTCCAAATTTTAGTCCAGCAATGTCACATGCAAAATGATTTCACATCCAAGATACTGTACTCAGATCCAGACGTTGGAGTGTGCTGTTCAATCCGTGTGTACACAGCCGCGCATGCTCGCCAACAGGTGAAACTCCAGTTTTCCATTTAACTTCAATGTGAAGGGAATGTTACAAACCTCTGGATCTATGGGGTCGTGGTGTTGGGAGGGACTGTGTATCACCCGGTGTGTGTGTGTGTGTGTGTGTGTCTGTGTGTGTCTGGAGGAAAAGGAGAAATATGAATCTGTCCATTGACATGTATCATCTCCTGTGTCCAACCGTCTCCTGTTTTCCCTCGCTGTGTGTTGTGTGAGTGTTACGGGGTTTGACCTGTTGACAGCGTGTGTGTGTTTCACAGATACTTGTCGAGTTTCTTGAGCACAGCTGCAGGGAATGTATGTGCGTTTGTGTGTGTGTATGTGTGCGTGTTGGCAAACCATAGACATTACTCTCTGTATTTTCCTAAATGAAGAGCTGACGATATGTGCTATTTTAATGTTTTTTTTTTTTGTTTGTTTGTTTCAATCTTCCAATCTGTCACACTCAGTTTTTAATTTGCTGTGACCCTGCTCTTTTATCACCCTTGTCTGAGGGGAAAAATGTCATTGTTGGGAACAGAACGGTTGGATAAAGGAGATGATGAACAGAGAGGGATGGAGGGAGAGAGACAGTTTTTGTTTGTTGGTATAAATAATTAAACTCATTAATAAAGTGATGAAACTGTTCCTGTCTCACATTCATGAGTCAATTATACCTGAATGATTGAGCCATGTTTACATGATCACAGTGGGGAAACAAATAATAATGATATTACAACAGTGTGTTTATTGATGATTTACTTGTCTGTGCAAAGAAAGAGAACATCAGTAATGTGAAGTTAAATGTACCAGTGCTACTTAAAGTCCGTCTGTGCAAAATACCCACCAAGTAAAGTGGGAATAGCCCCAAAAACCTCAGGTTTGTCCCAGTTTAATTGAAAATTTGCTTTGGAGTTGCACCACTAAGCATATTATTAAAATACATAATAAGGGCCTTAAGTGGTTCTTATTAACTTGAGACCTTGTCTTAAAGAGGATTCAAAATCTAAATTTAAGATATAGGTAATTTAAGTTGTTGTTGCAGATGTGTGAAGTCAAATTACCGCACAGCAGTTCTTATATTTCAGCGGGGAAAACATCACTACATTTATGTTCCTTCTAGTTCCTTTTCAGATTAAAGCTTTAAATCATATACTGCATTGTTAAACAGTAAATCAAACTTCCCAAGACATATAGAATGTTTTATAAGCTCCAGCTCAATTAGATGTATCAGTATGGACTTGTAACATTTTCTTGCTGTGGTACTGGTGCTTTTACTCAAGTAAAGAATTTGAGTGCTAGAGGCCTTGAGATATTGTTGTGTAATGGTGGCTGATAAAACTGAGCCATCCTCCATAAGATGGGGTGAAAATGACTGATGCATCTTGCATTTCTCTCTCTCTCTCTCTCGCTCTCTCTCTCTCTCTTGGAGTCTCAGAATAATCTCTTTTCAGTCATACCATCATCAGTGTGACAAGGCTAAGAGCAACATGAGTTTGTGTTCAGCTGAGATGAGTGTTGAGCCATTCACCTCTCTCTTTTTTTTCTTGAGGAAGAGCTGTTTTTGGTTAGTTGAACATTTAGTTTCTCGGCCTCTTTAAAATGTTAATAACGAAATGTACTGAATATTAAGCAGGACACACTTAATGCATTCATGTTGATGTGGAATTTTCAACGTGCAAAACATTATAAACTTGCTTAGTGGGCATGAGTCCTCGGCTTTGTGTGAAACCTTCTCATGGAGGGATGAATGAAATGAAGCTCTCTTTATGCTCTGCAGTGGAGTCGGGTGCAGCTGTGAACTCTGGAGGACCAGTTGGAGAATGACGAAATCAGAACAGTTGTTATGGGAACCATGCTATTGCAAATGTCAGTGAAAATGTTTTTGACCTTGACTGATGAAATCTTGCACTTCCACAGTTGACTGTACCAGCTGTGTGAGTGGAGGGAAGGGTTCGTGGACAATTAACATGCAGGTATTCACACTGTTTTGTGTTGATGGTACATTTCAGTGACACTCTACCTATAGCCTTTATATCTCGTTTTTGACATATAATCTTGCTTCTTTCTCAAGATATCTGTTGAACTCAGGTCTTATTTGGCTCCATGACTTCACTGAGACCTTCAGCACCATCTCAAACATGGCTGAATATCTTCATGGCCGCCTAACAAGGACCAAGGAAGTCTCTCCCACACAGCTGTCTCTGAGCGACTCCAATTTTTCATTCAGACAAGAATCAGCTGTTCAAGCTGTAAAAGAAGAGCTGGATTTAATGAAGTCTCAGGGTGTCTGTGAACTTTCTTCTTTTCGTCTTTCTCTCTGTTCTGTAGAAAATATTTATAGGCTCTGGCAGAGCCTTTGCTGCCCGGTGCTTAACTAAAATTTCACGGTTACCTGTGAGCCTGCCCCTCAGTTTCAGCTCAGCTAAATTAGTACTGTGTCCTTGCATGACCCGGCCCAGTCTTTGGTCTCTATTCATTCACAGCCATACACAGGCTTTTAGCACTAGTGTAGACTGTGATCATTTTTGGTTCACAAAATATTAATACACTAGTTCAAGTTAGAAAGTTCGGGCAGGGCAGTGTAATTGTGTAGCCTGATGAAATCCTGTGATACTGCAATTTAGCTTGTTATTAGTATAGTAGTTAATCCTTTCTTATGTTTTCTACAACTAAAATATTGCACCCTACAAAGGCAGTGTGCGGTAGCTACTGTGGCTACAGGCGATGGCAAACTGTAGATAGAGAGGATAGAGAGGTTGTTATGCTTTCGTTTTATGTCATATTTATCTTTTAGGCTGATTATTTTACCCAAAAATCATTCCCATAGAACCCACACAGTACCAAAAAAATGCACATACTGCATTCTGCCTTTGGATAACTTTCTGCAGTTTCTACCAACATGTATTTTCTCAGTTTTTCTTAGTTTTCTTATCAATTTTAACCAGTTTCTACCAACTGACTTTCTAATTATTTATAGTCCATATAGGAATCAAGTTTTTCTGTGTTTTGCCGAGTTTCTATCCGTCTGAGTGCTATTCATATTTAAATTGAATCAATATAATACATTCATTTACAATTTAGTACACAGAAGTATATGATTTAAATCTATCTTAGCCACATCAAATTGAATGAATTCCCCAGCTACTTTTACTTAAACTGTGATTTTCCTTCATCATGAATTGACTTAGTTGCTGCCCGATTTAATTTTGTGAAATAACAAACTGAATTACCATAATGTTAATTTACAGACAGTTACAAACAACGTTTCAGTGAAGGCTAGCCAGAGCTATCCGATGACTGTATATAAAGATATCTTTTTGTACAATCATCATGCAGCAAATGTGGCGAGGAATCCTACAGCTCCCAGATTAACAAGCTAAGGTGCAACTACACAGCTCAAGTATGTTCAACACCAACATGTCAACACAGGCAACAACTTCTCTACAGTTATTTGCCAAAGTTTGAGCAGCCCTGGGCAAATTACATATTTGGTTGATATTCAAGGTGAGAGAGAGGTAAATGCAGGTAAATGCAGCCCCTGCAGCAAACAGGCAGTAAAAATATCCTCAAATGTTAAGTCACTTTTTATTTCATCAATTTGAACCCCCCCCCCCCCCCCCCCCCCAACACACACACGCACACCACCACGACCTCCTGCAGCATATATCACAGCTTGCAAATACTTTTTGTAGCAGCTAACAGTCTTTCTATTCACGAATTTTCTCCTACTCCATCTGCAGATCACTTCAGGTTCAGAGGTTTTTTTAGGCTACCTTGCACACAACATGTTTCTACTCACAGATTTTCTCACTTTTCAGCTTCACTGTCTTGACTCTGCATAAAATATCAGCAGACTAGAGACTAGAGTCTGCTGATATTTTATCTGTGTGTAAATGTTTCCTGTGCCACTGGCTGCCACACAACCCTGAAGAATAATATTTCCACCCACATGCTTAACAGTTGGCAAAGGGCAGGTTACTAAAAACCGACACTGTTACTCTTTCTTCTGTTTTTTGAGTACATGAAAATAAAGTAACAGTGCCTTAACATTTGAAGAAAGGTTCATTTTGAAATGTTTGTTTGCTGCAGGGGTTGTACATCCATCTTTTAACTTAAAAATATCATCAAAATATATTATTTGCCGAGAGGTGACCAAAGTTTTGCACATAAATGTCTGTTGAGACAGACAAGGAAAAAAAAAACACTAAGGCAAGTTTGCAAACCTGTCAGGAATTTACAGATAATTTGACAAATCATAAACATCATCTAAACCAATTCAGACATATCAGATGGAAGATTGTCTAAAGAGAATCTGATGCTGGAAAAGCCAACTGGGACATAACCAGACGTGCATTTAATTCCAAAAATGTTTGCTTGCATTTAAATCTGAATCTGTTTTGTAACAAATCCCTAGTGGGATAAATAGATGTTAGATGTTTTTTCTAATGTATTTTTTAATGTTACAGGGAATAGGCAAAGAAATATATAGAGTGAAGGAGTTTTTTTTTCAACATGAATCAAATTCACGAGAAGCCTGAATTTGAGCCTCATAATCTCCCAAAAGGCTCTTCTTGATAGGTCCCAAAATGAGTTTGCTGAACAGCTACTAAATGGACCTTACAGTGAGATTGCTTTTTTAACTGCATGATTATTAACCTATTACCACTCGAGCACTGCAAGTGTTAAGAGAGAGAGGGGTGTCTAGAAAATAATAATAATAGGATTAGAGGTGCTTGTAAAGATCCAGAGTAATCAGCGCTGCATGATAAAGCAGCCCTCCTCCTCTGGGACCTGCAGTGTCTGAACCGTAACCTTCAGTGAAAAACATGTTTGCTAAGTCTTCATTGTGATATGTCAAAGTTAAATAATGTTATTCCCACGGTGTGTTGAGATTGTTCGGTTTCTGTGGGGCCTCAGTGGCCCCAGCCCCTCTGGCTGAATGCCTAGCCGGCTCTTTAATACCATTTGGAGTCAGGTTAAGCAGTCTGGAGGAGCTGCTCATCTTCCAAATCAGCCAACAGGGCACATCAGGGCACTGTGTATATAAGACTTGACATGACAGAATCGAGATAGACCATGCAGCTGAACAGAGTTAATCTGATAAGTGTTATATAGTATAGATTTAATAAACCTCTCTGGAGATTCAAGTGCAGTTGAAGTCATATGTGACAGCGATTGCTGTCACTGTGTGAAAAAGGTGAAAATGCTCTGCAATTATGTTGTTTATCAGAAACTAAAACATTTCACTCAGTGCTCCATTCAGAAGTGGCACTGAGAGTGGTGGGTGGCCATGTTTGTGTGACATCAAACGTGGCTCAGAGTTAAAATTTGAATGTTTAAAAAAATCACACAAATAGGCCTGACAGACACTAGTCTACCTTTTTCCTATGACATGCTGTGTATACAAATCCGGAAATACCATATACACAAATTGTACATTAACAGGGATACTGGAGCTTTCAAAACTGTGTTAAATAAATGCAAACCAAGGTTAGCTGTGGTACAGTGATGTCAATTATGATATATGTAAGATTATGCAGCCCACTTGCAAATGGCAACTCAAACCTAGGATGAAATCTTATACATAACTACATTAGAAATGTTATTCATTATTTTGTAGTTGCATCTCTGTTTAATTTTGATTCTACTGTTTGTAGTCTATCATGTGTTGTTTGTCTACAAATTGTTATTGCTGCCTACTCTTGAAAAATTTAATCTCAATAATGCTGCACAGAAATAAGCTTGAATAATGGTTGTGACACCATGTTAGGTATTATGTTAGGTGTTATTTTAAGAACCTACTGTTGATGTTTTCTGGTTTTAAGTAGAACTGACTGGAAGTGACCTCTTGTTGATTTTATGGTTTGAAACCAGTATACCAGCCATGAAGCCGTCTAATGTATAGGACTACACTAGAGTTTCACTGCCTTGTTCCTGTGTAAACTAATGCTTTAATGCCTGACACCTCTGCATAGTACTGCATGTTTAGTACTTTTATCTGTAAAGTAATATATATATTTGCCTCTGATATATAGAAGAAAACTCTACTTATGTCTACACTATATATGTTTTGTTATAGGCTGGATGGGTGGATCACCAACCAGCAGGCAAGTGGGGCCCTAAAAGCTCCAGATGTACTCCTATTATTTCTATATACATAATTTAATTACTTGCAAATTGTTTAGAAAGTTACCCAACTAAATTACGACATCAACTATAACGTCTGGAACAAGTGGATTTTTGGTCTTTTACCTTTTCTTTTCAGCAGTACCTGTGCCTGGTCTGCTGCAGCACTGGCGCGCTTTTGGACTACAAACTCCCTCGGTGTTATGTATAGTCGAATCCTATTGGTTCATGTAGTGACAAGTCCAGCCAATCAGAGCGAGCCTCCTAACATGCAGGGAAAAAAACTGAAGTTGTCCTATTTCCTCAACCGGTAACGTCCGAGTACGGTGAGTTGTGTTAAATTAAATATACTTGTTTCATATGAATACCTTGTTTTCGGTGAGATATTAGACACTGATATTAATGTATGGAGGATTTCAACGGGGGGAGACAGCTAATGTTAACTTTTAGTCTGTCGCCGCCATTGTACCACCGAAGAAGCGTATCCCGCCCTCCTTCTTCGGTCTTTTCTTCTTCTTCTCCTTGGTACCAGAAAGCAAGCACTACTGGTCCAAGTGGTAAACCAGGTTTAGTCGCCAGCTAACCAGGCTTCGGCGCCCGCTATCAAAGAATGATCTGACAGCAGTTTTATTAGCTCGCTTGCTAGCGTGGTAGCTAGCTCCCACGCCGCGGATTCGTTAGCTTTGTTGCTAGAAAAATGGCTATCGTAGCATGTTAGCAAAACTATACTGGTCAGAGCAGCAGGCTAACTAGCTGCTAATCGCTAGCTGTGGTGCTGTCGTTCATTCAGGCTCTTGTCAGACCCCTAGCAAAACAGTCAAAGGAATTAGCTGGTGACTGCATGAATTAAGAGAGACTGATCCACTCGTGACTCAGCATCGGACTGACATTGCTCCTGCAGTTAACACTCATAAGCACTG
Organism: Lates calcarifer; assembly: GCF_001640805.2. NCBI lineage: Eukaryota > Metazoa > Chordata > Actinopteri > Centropomidae > Lates > Lates calcarifer. The sequence goes on along the minus strand of NC_066847.1, from coordinate 9,368,644 downwards.
GCTAGCGTTAGGTCATTCTCCATTATGCATGTCATGTATTAACATTCATGCCCTTAGGACAAATGATGTGTCCACCTGTTCAGTAATAAATTCATATTGAAAGAAGGGAAAATTCCACTGGTGCTCGCAGGTAAATGGGTACAGGCAGATGCAGACCATGGCCGGATTAATTTACGGGGGTTGGGGGGTTTCTGGGGTTAAAACTTAGATCTTGGGCCCCAACTGACCCCTACTACACATGGCAGTGTCATTATTTCCCCAAGCAGATTTAACAAGAGATGAGTAACCCTGAGATGGAGCGGCTAATCAAGGTTGGTTCAGTCAGCTCTGAGTTGTGTGAATGAAAGTGAATTTAAAAAAACAACTAATTCAGTGGAGCTCTGATACTACGCTTCACTATGGCAACAGTTAAATAAAGAGCAGAGCCTTCATTTCATCCAGTGGAGCTTGAAAGATTAAAAGAGAAAAAGATGTGTTTACAAATTAAGCTGGCTTACTGTGGACATGGCTTCAGATGGAATAGAGAAATGAGTCAATAAGTTAACATTGTCACATTTTATTCAGCATAGTCCACCAAACCGTTTTTTCTTCCAGCAGACTTAAATTTCCTCAATGGGTAATACATTTCTGGAATCCAGTTGTTCATAAGATTAAATTGTAAAATACATTTCAACATGTATGTAGTAAATTTAAACACGGTAACTGAAATGCTATTAAGGCTACACTCATTTGGCAGTATATCAGGTACACCTTGCTAAAAGTAACACAGTCCTGCAATATATCCTCCCTTCATGAAGGTTAGAATGTTCAGTTTTTGTTGAAACTATTTTAGGGAGGGGTTATATAATGCAATACAGTCAGACAAAAGAAGAACCTTGGTCTATGAGAAATTATAACAGCCATTTTTCCTCCACCATTTTCTGGCATTTTATAGACGCCTGTAAATACCCACTAAGGTAAGATGCCTTTTCAAAGATGACTGTGTAGTAAGAATAATGAGATTTGTGCAGAGTGCCACAGAAAGGCGGGCTGGGGATGGAGAAATGGACTGAGAGACAAACTAACATAGCAATGTTGATTTTAGTCCTATAATAATAAAAAAATATATAATAAGAATAAGAAAATATAGAGCATCACCACCCTCATCCTAAGTTATAGTCCTATCTGACAGTTAAAATGATAAATAAATGTCTCACTGATGTCTTTCAAATGTGTTGATGTGCATCTTTCAGTGGGTTTATTTGATTTGTGAGGTTCCCTTTTCAAAGTAGAGTTTTGTTGGTGTAGTATGTGGTCTGACTGGCACCCACTGAGTAAGAGGGATTGCAGAGATTGTGTTTTTGGTTGCGGTATACATTCTCAGCAGCATGAGCTAGACTACACTTCCAGTGGGTCCAATTACAGCACATATCTAATTGATGTTGGAGCTAAATGTCGGCCCATGAAAGGACGAAAAGACTGAAAGACTTGGCAAGATCTCCACCTGAGCAGCAACCTGCATGGTCAAAATAACAATTAGTCCAGGCCCAGCGCATGGTGAGTCATCATGGCAACCCCAGAGTTAGCCTCCTGGCACTTGAGTCCAAGCTGTTGTCTTGATAATATATGCAGGCACTTCTTTTCATCAGGAGAGGGCAATGTTCACAACCTAACTTCAAACGTAATGTACTGGTGGGTAGGCATCTGTATAACTCTCACGTTGTGGTATTTCTTTCATATTCAAAGCATGTCGGGTTTTGTGAACTGTTGCACCTTTTATCTAAATCAGATTTGCATTGCTGTGTCTCTTATGATTTTTTTTTTCCCCTTATTCTCTCGACAGCCATGGAGAGTTCGTCAGTGTTCATGTGCTTCCCCTGCTACCAGGAGTTCAATACCTTGGAAGAAGTACTCAAGCACCAGTTGACATGTACTGCTGAGGATGAACAGCCGAACACATCTGGAACAACCCCTGTGACTGTTCCAGTGCTTCAGACTCAGGTAAACACTGGCACAGTTGACATTATTTCTCCTTCTTGTCATGTGATTGTGCCTGGGTGTTTTGAGTCTAAGAATAGAACAGGGGGGAAAAAACATTGATATTGTGATGGTGGGCCTGAAATTTCCCAGCTGCGTGATGGCATAAAAGCCTCTGAATCATATCTGGAGAATGACATTGAAATGACAAGTATAACTTTAGTCATAAATTGACGATGCTTTGCTACTCATCATAGTAATAGTGACCTTCATCAGAGCACTCATCAGAACATTGAGTTGTTTGTAATGATTTACTGACTCATTTTAAGGTGTTGCTGTGTAGTTATATATCTGATTTAGGTGTACACTGACATCATATTTTTAACCACAGAATAACCAATCTTTTTTGGTTATTCTGTGATAACCAAAAAAGATTGGATAGTGATTATTTTTAATTGTTATTTGCCATGTATCGCTTTCACTTTTTCCTTTATTTAATCAAGCAAAAGACAGATTAATGTGCTGTTAATAATCACATGCTATTTAAGAGTAAACAGTATCCATAAATAAACAGGCACGAGTTTCTTATTTAAAATAAAGTAAAACAATTGGCATCAACATTATATGGAATCGCAAAGTCATTACATACATTTTTAGAATATTTTTTCTTCAAGGTCTAGTACACAGTAGATAGGGAGATCTTTACATTACCTTTAATTTGTTAGGTTGGTTTCCCCTTTTCAGTTTGCACTACAACACTTACATGTACATACATTATATTAGTAAATATATTAAAGACAAAAAAAGGTCGCTCACTCATTATACTTGTACATTTATCAGACCCTTAATGTTTACCTTGATAAGTGGATGTGTAGAAACGCCTGCAGTTTATTCACCAGTATTTAAGTGCTACCTGTACCTACTTTCTGTCTAGTGTAATGGCAAAACAACACATTAGCACATTGTTTATCAGAGTAATGAGTCACTAGAGAGGCAAACAGGTGGAACAGGCAAAAGATGTGGCAGTGTTTGAGGCTTTATATTTCAGAATACGTGACTGTGCATATTTTATGTTTTGAACAAACTCTGAACTGGCATATATCATACATATCAGGGTTGTTGGTCGGACTTTGTTCTGAAAGTGCTGGTATATATAAGATTTTGTTAAGTTAAAGCATATAAGCCCGCTTAATTGAGAGGTTGCATGATGTGGTCATATGGTGCAATATGATTGCAACATGGTTTCAAGAAATGTAAGCAAGCACTGCATTCACAATAGGATAAACCACAGTAGGTTAAAATGGGAGAGCGCAAGACTGGAAGCAAAGAACATGTGATAAAGGTCGTGGGCCAGGTTGACGTCCAGGACACCACATTTACATGGTATCCAGCGAGGCCAGCTGAATCACCAGTGTTCTTCATGCTTCAGTAATGATGAACAATTTGTTTTCATTAGGATGGGAAAATAAATATTTTTTTGTCTTTTGGTAGTGGGGCAGCTACGCTTTTGTTTCTTCGGGTGAGGTCTACAACTTGTAATTTTTTCTGCATAGTCCCTGTGTGCACCTAATGTATGCTTCTGTATGTTAATTCTGTTGTATTTGTATTGTTTGGCTCATAGTGCATTTTCAGGGCCTGTGGATTTTTACTGGTACATAAAACATTGTGTTCAGTATTTTTAACAATGTGTGTCCTGAATATATTGTTTTGGGTTGCATTTCATTAAAATGCTGAGCTCTATTAATTCTGAGTTCTATGAAGGCGCCATTTGAATTGCAGAGTTCGAAAGTTGTATAATGGGGCAAGTTATTCTGTAACTTTGACATATTGAGCTGAGTCTTGGTGCGACTGGCACTTTTTTCGTTTGCCTCCCTCATGACAGTTTCAGCAAGCCCTCAGGGTTAAAAGCAGTCACTGGCCCTCGTTTAGCAGTAGGGCATGGCTGTCTGAGCTTGTGCCCAGACTTCCATCCTTACAGTCGTCAACACACGTCTATAAAGCACAGTGACACTCATGACAGACAGATTGCATCCTGAGTCGCCAGCGGGAAGAGAAGCATGAGAAATGCATCAGTCAGTGCCACTGTTTCTCCTGATGTATCGCCCATTGGCTTTCTCATAGATGAATCAGTTGAAGAAACACTATAAAACCTCTGTACCTTATGGCTTCCTGGCCTCTGCTTTGCCATAAGCAGGTTTATTGCAGGCATCCCCACTCCATTAGCTAGAGTATTGCAATTTGTGTGTACATTATGTGACATTAATGGAAAACAATGATCTCAAATGGATGCAGAGAGCTCTCTTTAACACATCTGTACTCATTTCTCAGATGAGTGATTGAATTCATAGAGGGTAATTTGCACATCTGTATATGAAAGTGAGAAGGTCAAGCATTAAAGGAGAATGTTATAGAAATGTTTACTCAAAACTGTCAAAGTCAGAGTCTTCCTCTTTGGTAATTGGGTTCATCAGAAGTGCACCCTACTCTGACGACATACATTTATCCCTTTAGTTTCTTTTTGGACCAAAGTATCACTTTCCATATCGACATACTAAAGATATGCTTTTCACATACAATCTCTCTCCATCAATGATGCTAGTAATTGGGTAATAAAATTCAGTTGTGCAGCCTGAAAGCTTAAATCCTTCAGTTTTCTTACTTTTAAAATTGCAACACATCACATCTTTATTCTTTATTCAGTACCATGTCAAAATGGTCAGTGTGGCTAATTATCAGTTAAATGGCCAGTGCAGACAAAGCTTGCAGGACAGAGCTGGCGGCCTTGTCTACTCACTTTTGTGTACCATTCACCATATTTGAATATGTTTTTTGTTTGAGGTATTATCCTCTGCTGAAGCCTCAAAACCAATTAACAATACACAGTCAGCGTTGTTGCCTTTTTTAAAAACAGGACAGTGTCATGCTATTTAAAACTTGTACCTTGTATGCATACAGTATTATTTCCACCACTGATACTGTATGACTTTTGCAATGGAAGACTTATTTTGAATATTAACATGAAAGGCTCACTATCATTATAAAATGAGGCACCACTGACATAAACAGCATAAACAACAGTTTTATTGCATTGAAAATAAAGGTCAGTGATATGAGACTTTACTAATATGTAGATTAAGGAAAAAAAATCTTTCCAAATCAACATGTAGAGAATTTTACATGTCTTTCCTTGTGATATTTTCTTTAAGGTCTGTGAAGGAGAAAAACATTTTGGAACATTTTCTGAAAACTTGTACATTTTAAGGCTGGCCAAGGTTTTCTTTCCACTGTGTGGAAAGGCTCATTCTGAATAGCGAAAAATGTCCACTGATCAGAAGACTCACAAATTATGATTAATGTTTGATATGAATATGTAAGCCTTTATGGCACATCTGTTCACAAACCTCTTAACATCACTGGCTGCAGTTTTCTGAGTGAAGGAGTATATTTTTTTGGTGAGCCAGTTCACATATATCATGATTACTTTGATGCATGTACTTGTTTTTACTATTACTTCCTTGTGATATTATTTTCTCTATGATTTTTAATAATGTGCAGCCTTATCTCCAGTGTAGTGCCAGAGATGGGCTGATAGACCGTTTTTGTTTTTCTGTGCTGTATCTGGGAATGTTGCCAGTTTTTTGCATGCTAGAGCTATGAAGGAAAATCTACTCAAATGTTGTTAGGTCCTTTGAGTGACTTTGATGTGTAAAGATTCTTGTTCATGACACATTTAATGGATACAGTGGTTCTGTCAAACAAACCACTTCAGCTTTAAAATGCTGTGAATTGGCCAATTTCAAGTGGTAGTGGAGACATGAGCATTCTGCACTTTGAAGAAAAATGACGGTCTACTAATGCATAGTAGACCATCAGCTAAGATGCCCTGAATTTTCAACCGCTTAGCTGATTTAGCTGTAAAATTCAGCAACAGGACATAAACAGGAAATAAAATATGCTGCAAATCATTTTTGTATGTGAGACATGTTGAACTGTTGTGATTAAGGCAGTTTCATACATCTTTAACCTTGACCTTAATGTGCTGTTTTTATCATCTGAATAGACAGAGAGAGCAAATGTAAAACCCTGTGGAATGACCCATTCAACCTTTGATAGTTATCGCCCAGGCTTAGGTCTTATCTTGGCAGCCTGGAGCCCTCAGAGGAACCTTGGCTCTAAACACATGCTACTCTAATTGACCTCAATACCCCAACACTGAATTGTCATTCCTCATCTGCCAGACAGAGTAAAATGAAAGAAAAACGCTGCGGGTTGAATTGACTTCAAACTGTGATTTGATTAATATTGCACAGTCATTTCGTTTGTACACAGAAACACAAAGGACAAGTGAAATGTTGACGGTAATCTCTTTTTTCTTCTTTCCTCCCTTGTCTTTGCAGCAACAGGTAATAAATATATCAAGGACAGTTGCTGTCCCACAGATTCAAGTCCAAGCAGGACACACTGTGCAACTTGACAAGAGTGCACTTAAGCAGGCTGCAGTCAGTGCAAAGCTGTCATCAGACCAGCCCAGAATCCTCTACCAATGTGGGGACTGTGATGAACTTTTCAAGAGCCTGGACCTTTGGCAGCAACACCGCAAAGAAGAGTCATGTCAGCAGTCTGCCTCTGGGAGCAAGTCAAAACCTGAATCACAAACTGAGGCTGAGACATCCCCAGCTCAGAGCTCCACTTTAACTTTAAATCCAGATGATCCTTCTCTCTTGAGTAGTGAAACTGGCAAAAATCTCAAGCCAGAACCAGTGGAGAAACCTGTAGAGGAGGAAGAGACGCAGCAGGTTACAGAGACCTCTACAGCTCAGAGCTGTGATGCCCCTGTTTCAGAGGCTGCGTCTTCAACCTCTAATCCAGAGGAGTCATCTCCCAGGAAGAGAGGGGCAAACAAAAAGCCAAAGCCTGAACCAGTGCTCCTATGTGTGGACTGTGGCTCATGCTTTGGCCTTGTGTCTGAACTAGTGGCCCACCGCAAGACCCAACACGGCTTTGAGGAAGCTCTGCACCGCTGCTCTGTGTGCGGGGAAAGCTTTCTAAACACTACACTCTTTCTTTACCACCGCAAGCAACACAGACAGAAAGGTGAGGAAGAGGCAATTCTGGTTTCTGAAATGACACCATCAGAGGAGGTTTATACTCAAAATAATGGGACTGATGAACAGGGGCAGGATGCCACTCCTTCCACCACTAGTGTCATCCCCACCTTCACACAGCCTGAGTTGTTTATGTGCACCCAATGTGGGCAGAGCTTCAGCGATGAGGGAGGACTGGTCGCCCATCGTAAGCAGAAGCACGACCTGAAGGAACCACTTCACAGTTGCTCCCATTGTGGTGTAAACTTCATGAACACCACCCAGTACCTGTATCATCGCCGGGAGCACCGCTTCACATCAGGGACAGAGGTGGTGGTTGAAGCTGAAACAGGTGATGAAACATCCACCACTAAACCTCAGGATACCCCACAGAGCTCAAAGCGGCTGCTTCCTCTGCCTGTCTCTGCTGGTGACGCAGGTTCACCCCTTCCTAAGAGAAGCAGGCCCTCATTCAGGATCCTGAGCGGTGGTAATGCACTCAAAGGTAAGTGGAATTAATTATTTTAAAGTCCAAAAATAAGGTATTTGTTATAGGGTTAATTGATTGTTTTTTGTTGTTGTCAGGAAACAAGGGTTCAGGCTCCAAAGAGGAAACGGAGGGCAGCACTGCAGCAGATCCAGACAACACCAACCAGCCTCCACCTGCTAAGCTGCTGCAGGACTGGGCCCGCACACCATTACCCCATGTTTGCCCTTACTGTGGCAAAACCTTCACCCGTCGCGTCTTCCTCCGCACTCATGTATACAGCCACACTGGAGAAAAGCTCTTCACGTGCAAGGTGCCGATCAAAATGTGTCCTTTCTTGAGTGTGAGGGGTAATTTGCTTTGATGTAAATGTCATTTATGTTGTGCAGTTGACATTGACGACATGATGTAATGCTTTAAAGGGGAGGTAGGAAATATTTGAGCCTTCAGCCTCATTATATTTGACAGATTCTCCAGTGTCTCTGTGCAGTAGAAATGGCTTTGAAAATTATAACCCGATCATTTTTATTTATTTATTATTTTAAATATATCCATGGCACTAATCCTGATCATTGTTGTTGTGAAGGTGTGCCCAAAGTCCTTCACCAACTCTCAGAGCCTGCTGCGCCACAGCATGAGCCACACAGGCAACAAGCCCTTCAGCTGTGACACTTGTGGCAAAAGCTTCTCCCAGGCAGCCACCCTGAAGAGACACGAACGCATCCATTCATCAGTACGGCCTCGGCGCAAGCGTGGAAGAAAACCGGTACACTTTCCACCATTTTCTACTTGCTAAAGTCAGATCGATGCCCTCTATTCCTGAATCTCATATAGAAAATTATAGAAAGTATAAGCTATTCCAAATTTAAATGCACATGATTCTGAGACATTTATTTAATGCCAGCAGTCATTTTGCCACCAGGCATCACACTTCTGAAATGGTAGATAATTTATTTTGAAATAAAAATGAATGGAATTATATAATCTTTGTATATTGACCTTGACTTTTGTTTCCCTCAATGCAGTTGTGTGCTTTGGACAGTGAGGGACTTCCTCATCTCTTCTCATGTCCGCACTGCCCGTCACGGTTCAACACGGAGGATCAGCTTAACCATCACAAGTAATAACACTTTGTTAACATTAGTTTTTACCATCCTTTATTTGTAGGAATGTAGGCACAAATTAAAAAACATGTTAGACAATTGAAATAATTTAATTTAAACCCTTTTGTTGAGTAAATACATTAGAATTACGTTTCCAAACAGAAGCTAGGGCAGGATTTAGATAACCCCCCACCCCTCTGCCAGGAGCTGTAGTAGCTGAGCCGTGTCCGACCACTGAGCAAGACCTTTAAGCTGCAAAGCACACACACTAACTGAGATGTCTGGGTGCCCTTGAGCCTCAGCCACATATGATTGACAGACGGAAGCCCAGTAAATTAAGATGATAACGATAACAACCCAGGATGGGGAAGAGCCTGGCCCTGTCCTACCTGGTTCAGCAAGGGGGAGAGGACACACTGTGTGTATGTGTATTTTATCGATTTTGGCTAAAAGACATTTGATGTGAAATAAAACATTGTAAGTTAAAAGCACTGACTTTTGGCTTTACAGGTTGGAAATGATATACAATGATCAGGGTCATGGTTTCACTGTTCAAATACCTGTGAACCATTGGAACATACATTTTGGCCAATTTCTGTTGTACAACAGAGCAAAAGCACGGTATTCCAAACCGCTCTGTCCATAGCAACATTTTCCAGCTCCTCCTTGTGGATCCCAATGTGCTCCCAGGCCAGACAAGATATATAATCCCTCCAGTGAGTTCTGTATCTACTCCGAGGTCTCCTCACTTGGAAGATCATTCGTTTTGACCAAATATTAACTCAAGGTCCACTTTCAAGTCTTTTCCAGAGCTTTCAGGAGCAGTGGAGTTTGCTCATATGTTGCTCATCCATTGGAAGAAGACCATGAGTTACCTTGAGAGATTGTTTTGTTTATTTCCAAGGTCAAGAATGAACTTTTATTCCAAACAGAGATAGTCTGTCTTTGTTTAGCTATTCTAGCTATTAGATCTATTGTAGAGGATGAGCAACAGCATGATATTTTCATTTAAGAAGCTGGAGCCAGCTAATGATCAACTCACTGTTTTAGCTCTAGTCAGTAGATAACTTTTGTGTAACACTAATACTGTACAGTGTATACCCATCTGCCTACTAATACTGTGCATACAACATCACCTCTACTCGTTAAAGAACATCTGGGGAGAAGGAGTGGTGACCCTGACTGAAATTTTAATTCTCTTTGCTGTCTCAGGGTCAGCTGTCCCTGAAATATTGATTTCTATCGTCTGTTTAACAGGAAGTAGATGTAGTAGATGAAGTAGATGTCCTTGCACATAACCTCTGCCTTATGCTTTACTTTAAGTGACCTGATATACCATGATATACATAATACACGCACTTGTATTAGTGAAGCTGATTTTAAAACCTTAACATCATTCATGTTTTGTTCTGATTATGAAAACCTGCCCATAGAACCAGTGTTTTCTTTTTTCCATGCTGTGAAAGCAGGCCTGATGCAGCATTAGGTGAATACATCGCTAATACTTCTTTCCTCCCCTAAGGCTATATCCAGTGTAATGTTATGCAATGGATAAATATAGTCTTTCATGTCCTAACTGACTCCTCCCAATTTACTGCTGTTCTTTTATCTCCAGCCGTTATATACTCGGCTAATACCCTTTATTTAACCTGAAGCACAGCTAAGCACATACTTGCTGGCAATCCTCTGATGAGTCACATATAGGGCGGCAGATTAAAACCAAAACATGACTTTTTCCACTGCTTTATTAAGGTTTATTGTATGTCTTAAAATTAGGACATTTTAAATCTTAAAATGCTGGGGCTTAGGTATAATTATTTTATTTAATTAAGTTTGTATGATAACTTACTTTACTTTTAAGGCATGTTTTTTTTTCTTTTCTCCCATGAGATGACATGTTTATTTTATAATATTCTTGGGTGTGAAACTTAAATTTATTTTTGTCTAGTAATGGTATATGGTTAAATCATTTTACTTTATTGTGTTCGTGCATTTTAATAAATAGATTTTTTATTCGTTTGTTTGAATAGACTGCTCCACACCAGCCATCCGTTCCCTTGCCCGGAATGTGGAGAGGCCTTCACGCGGAGGAAAGACCTCGACCTGCACTCGCTCACTCATCAAGGTGAGAGCTCAGCCTGGTGTATATATCTCACCCCCATACTTGTATGATTAGAGGGAGCAACCTGAAGATGGCAGAAATTATATATAATGATCATCTGGATGATGGGTGTCTTATGTCTTGTGAGAAAGTGTGAATACAGATTTTGATGAACATATCAAGAAATCAGATGTAAGACCATGTGCCCTGTTGTAATGAAAATTAATTAGATATGATGTTCTTATCAGTACAACATGCAGTGAATTACTATTGATTAATGCAAAGCTGGTGATAAATGCGCCCATCAGCTTTCCTAGCTAGCCTATCTTGTTTATTTACTAACATACATCCATGCGATATGCGTATTGTTTGTCTGATGCATTAGGTCAATGACTTTCCATTGATTTGCCTCCCATGTGGAATGGAGGAGGAAGGTGGAGGTAAATGAATTGGGTCAAGATGTTGACACTTCATCTTAATCAGGGTGGCGTTGGCAGGGCAACCTCATTAGCTAAGCTTGAAGAGTCAGTGTGCATCAGGGGTCAGAGGTATGTGGCTCCTCTGAGAGAGATGATTGGAGAGATTGATCCATTGATCAGTCCAGGGCCATAGGCTGAGATTGTGCTTATTAAAAGTTTAATTAGAGGGCCCCAATGGGGACTAGAGTGGATCGCCCCCACAGGGATAGACCGTACAGATGGTTAGCAGATTGCAAGATGTTGGCGTGACGACCCACGGACATACTGATGAACCATCAGTGTCAGCGATTTCCCAGCCAGGTTTTCAGGAGCAGCCCAAGTGAGAGTGTGGTTTGTTTTGCCAAAATACAACTAGACCACCAGCTGAGTAGCTGAAACAATGAATGGATGAAAAATTAGCTGACTGACACTTGATCACTTAAATCAGTTTTCAACCAAAAATTTTGCTTGTTCTAGGTTCTAGGTTGTCTGTTGTGAGGATTTGTGATTTCATGCAGCTGTAAATTTATCATTTCTTGTCTTTTAAAAACAGTTTGAAGATGCCACATTTACATGACATTTAGTCATAGACCAAATGACTTCTCAGTTAATTGAGAGAGTGACCAGCTAGAAGAGCTGATAATGTTAGTTGTGGATCTACAAATAATTGATTAATATGTCAGTGAGTCTATTGATAAATTAAAAAACCCATACCAAAGTTTTGTCTGAGCCACAGTCCAAGAATCGTTCAAAACAGAGAAAACTAGCAAATTATCACATTTGAGTAAGTCACTTATATGATGTATAAATTATTCAAATTGTTTGATTTTTGATAAGTTAATCCATCAGTCTTTTTCACAGCAGAGATTTTGAGTGGTCATGTTTTAAGAAAAGAAGAGGTGTTACTAAAAGCAGTAACTATGGCTTCGTTCTATTCAAATGCACAGTAAACTATGACAGTGTGACCATGAGCCACCATGAATATATCTGGATCCTGAAACTGAATCATTAATTTTTTCATTTATGTGCACCTGTTCTTTCTGACTTTGGTGTCAAATGTGACAAATGACTATGGTTTAAACTCTAATTACAATACAAGTTAATATCCTAACCTCTTGTCTTTTACATTTTTCTTAGGTTTATCTCTTCCCGTTTTTCATATTATGAGCAACCACTGACCACAGTCATAATCAGTGTGTTTATTGACTACATCTGAATATTTGGACACTGCTGCCTATCACCAGCCATTTCTCCATGTACCACCTGTCACTGCAGAATTATCTGGCACAACATTTAGCAATCAACCAGCTCAGATCAGCCGTCAGATATTAGCATGGCACGGTAACTGCTTGTAGTGTGAGGCCAGAATATGAACACCTTTCTAAAACCTGACACTGCTCCATTACAGACAAGCAGCCAGTGACGTGTCCTCACTGCTCATCCCAGTTTGTGAATCAGTCAGTGATGGAAATCCACCTGCAGCATTGTCCCACTACAGAGGAGGAGAAGAAAACAGGCCGTGGGCGGGGTCGGGGCCGGGGACGCTGCACTGGACAGGTGAGGAGCTCAGATAATCATTATTCTGTTTTTTCCTTCCCAACTTCAAAGATATTCAGAGAGCACAAGATTGCCTAATCTTAAATGACAGGTATGTTTTTAACAAGAATGAAGCAAGCACTTGAAATTTTACGTGACCTTTTTATCTATTTATTTCCACCTTTTTGAAATTGTTTTTGGCTTTTTGCCTTTATTGGACAGCTGACATTCGACACCACCTGGAAATGTAGAGTTAGAGAGAAGAAAGGTCTCCAATCAAACTGTGATGTTGTGGTTATGTCACAATTAGACCATGAAAACACCAACTTTTTCTCTTTTCATTAATCCCCATGACTACCCTTCCCTGTTCTCCATCTCCTTATTTTCCTGTTCATCTGCTTCACGACTCCTTTTCCTTCATTGTCTTTACTCCTCCCTCAGATTGAGTGTGACCTATGTGGCCACCGTTGCATGACCGAGGAGTACCTCGACCTCCACCGCTTGTCCCACACGGGCCAGACACCTCTCAAATGCCCAGTCAGGCCTTGCCGCCGCAGATTTACCTCCAACAGTGCCCTGGAGGAGCACGTGCTGGCGCATTTCCAGGGAACACTCACCAAGCCCAAAATCCGACCCCGCTTCCGCTGTCAGATTTGCCACAAGGAATTTGCCTACAATTCCACCTTCAATGTTCACATGAGGACACATACTGATGAGAGGCCTTTTGAGGTAAGGAGGGGGATGGTGTGTGTGTGTGCTTGCATAAAGAGGAAATTTCACTCAGTCTTCTGAATTATATTTTGTCCTTTTTTTTTACACAAGGCTTTTAAAGACTTTAACACTTATATTTCAAATTGAAATCCAGCCCCCCCACCCCCACCCACCCATGGTCACACCCATTCATAGCTGTGGCCATCTCCCTGGTTCCAGACCATGGCCATTTGTGCAGTGTGTCCTGCGGGTGTTTCCTCCCTCCCTGTGTACCTGTGATTAATGGCAGGGCTGAGTTAGGGCCTGTCAGCTCCCCTCTGTGCCTGTTACTATTCTGGGACTCTCTCCCCCTCTCTCTCTGCTGCTCTGGTGACGAGGCAGGACATCAACTATAGACCCACCCAAGCCCATCACACCACGTCGGACGGTAGAAATTGATGTAATGTTTGTGGCTTTGCTTTGAGCCGTATCTATCAGGCATGCTAAAGATTGAGGTTCAAGGAGCATCGGTCCTCAAACACAGAAGCAGTTACAGGGATGAATTTTAATTTAAATCAAATACACTTCGCGTTCCTGAAGGAACACCTATATTTGCTGAGTACATAAAGAACAAATCTCAACAGGAAAGGTAATTTTATTAGAGTATATTTCACAGAGATACTGAAACTGCAAAACTGACAACAAGGATTACGGTTTCAATGTGAGTGTCTCCAGTGGGAATTGAAAAAAAGCACAACAAAGTCATTCTTTTGTAGTGCTTTAGGTTTAATCAAGCATCTAGTTGTAGTTCATTGTCTGCACTCAGGTGGGAGCAAACTGAGAGCAGGCACTAGGGTGACAGGAAAGATGTGACTGTGGAATTTCATTAGAAATTGTTCATCTTTTTCTGTTGTCTACTGTTAAATAATTGATTAGTTGATCAACAGAATATTATAATAATCAATAGTTTAAGTAATTTATCAAGCAAAAATTCTCTGCTCTCAGGTTAGTAAATGTAAATATTAGCTGGTTTTTGTAGTCCTCTATCACAGTAAACAAAATAATTTTGGTCTCTGGACTGCTGGTCAAACAAGACACTTGAAGACATTACCTTAACTCTAATGGACACTTTTTTTTTTTTTTTTTTTTTTTTTTTTTACTTTTTCTGGAGCTTTATAGATCAAGACATGAATGGATTCATTGTGTGAAAATCTTTGGTAGATTAATTGACAAATACTTTTGCATTTTTTTCAGTCATTTTTATTGCTTGGTATCTGTCTTTCCCCCTCTGTTTTTTCCCCCACACTCTGTTCTCTCTGCGCTTTCTCTATCCTAGCCAGAAGTGCTGCATCTGCAGAAAAACATAAAGAGGGGTCAAAGAAAATATTAATTGCATTCATTTTTGGGCACTTGCACCGTTGTGAACATAATTGTTCTTTCCTATCTGTTCTTATCTTTGTGCACTTTCCCCTTTTCCACTTCCCTGTTCTTCTTCATCCCTTCCACTAGTGCACCACATGTGGCAAGCGTTTCCGGCAACTGCCCCATCTGCAGGACCACGAGCGCATCCACAGTGGTGTGCGGCCTTTCTGCTGCTGGATTTGTGGCAAGAGTTTCAGCGTGGCCGCCCGTCTCACCGAGCACGCTCGCACCCACAGCGGCGAGAAGCCCTACCCCTGCCCCCACTGCCCCGCTGCCTTCCGCTCCCGCTCGAACCTGGATAAACACATCCGGCTACATGGGGACCTGCCTTTGGAAACCGCTGAGCAGGTGGCGCAAGCAGCTGAGGCCGCCCATGTCCAGAAAGTGCTGGAGGGGGCCAAGGTGCTATCTTCTCTGGCCGCCACAGGGGAGGTCGATTCCGGCTCGGTGCAGACCATCTATGTGCTGCAGGGAGCCGAAGGAGGTACTGAGACGGTCATGATCCCATCTGATCAGCTCAGTGGCATGGAGGGAGCCTCACAGGTCGTCATCCTGCCGTCCTCTGTTCTAGGTGCTCAGACTATTACCGTTCCCACTGTCACCATGGATGGAAATGAAATCACCATGGTGGAGACGAGCCAGTCACCGCAGCATACCATTGAGTTTATTGTGGAGGAGACTGTATGAAGGCAGATTAGAAACTGTTGTGGACAGGAAAACACTATAGAGAGAGACTTAGAGATTGGTTGACAATATAGACTGCTGATGTAGTAAAACGTTTGATAGTTGAGGGATTTGCAGATACTAGCTTATATGTTTATAGTTTGATAGGGTTCTAAGCCAGTTTAAACAAAAGTTCCCATTCTTTGAAGTACTGTTCTTGAGCAGAAAGTGAATTAAATATCATTGTTGAATCAGTGTAATGGATTAAAGGTTGATCCACAAATGAAATGCTCAGGAGAACAGAGTGTACCTTAAATTAGTCTTTCAAACTGATTAAAAAACAGGTCTTAAATGGGCCCTCTGTTGCATATAGACCTGTATTTATAGCCCCTATTTATTAGGGGAAGACCGGTGGTGGCCCATGAAATGTCTTCTGCTTTCTTTATAATAAAACGCTTCAGCTTTTGCATCTGTGAGCGTCCATCATTTAATAAGGTGGATGACACGAGGGCATTGCCCCCATCCCGTCAGATGAGATGGACTTTATGGGTCCTGCCGTAAATTGCCACTTCTGCCTTTTGACAAACAACACGAGGTCTTCTGCTGAGAAATATTCAGAGCCACTCAGCACCAGTCAGTGAACAGGTCTTCACGCCGCTTCGTTTCGCTGTCACCCATACGCTAATGTTTATGGAAGACAGAATGAAGTAGACTTGTGTGTATATAGATCAACCTTAATGTTCCAATAATTTGTAGGACATTATGTTATTGATTGGTTTTGTGCTGTAATTAAGAACAGTAATAACCGATACAGCAAGATTTATGATGATTTAGCTGAAGTGTAGCATTATGCAGTGGCAAGTAGTGTAATGAAATTATCCAGCACTTGCTGTATAGTTATCAAAAATAATGATCCTATTTGTGTCTGAATGGGAAGCGGAATAATATGATATAAGTTTTGCCAGCGCTGCAGTAGCCCATTATAAGCTTCTAAAGTGCAGTTTATGGCTGTCTCCCACCCAGTGATTGCTGACAGGGGGGTTTGAAACCACACACACGCAGAGGCACTCAGTCTTAGTTTGTTTTCACGTCATGAAGGGAGAAATGCTGATGATTGTGCGAGGAACTGAAATGGGAAAATGGCAGCATTTCTGCAGAGTGAGAAGCATATCAGGAAATAGAGGGCTCCTGAGGAGCAAAAAGAATCTGGTGCCAAGAGTTTGGCTGCTCTTCATTGCTTTTCTGAGAGAGTCAACAGGCAACCAGTCGATAAATACATGTTTTTACCTTCCTAGCAAATCTTGAGAGCTGATATTCTGGTGGAGTGCCGTTTATCATACCTGCAGCACTAACACTGAAAGTGAAAACACACACAACAAACACAGAGATGTGTAATGGAATTGTTGATGCTGACGGTGAAATCATGAGACTCGTATGCTCAGGGGAGACAGCCTGACTGCAGTATAATGGTCTTTTTGCTGTACAGAGGACAGCATACTGTCTGCTGATGTTCATTCCTTTGTTCAGACATAACCTTGTGATTTTGCTTCTTTTTTTTTTTTTTCTTGGATTGTGAGGAGCATGGATGAAAAACAGACTTCTCCCACAGTGATGCAGGCTCTTGAAACCTATATCTAAATGTAATTTGAGTCTTACCAAGTCTATAATTTGACTTATGGGTTTAATTTTCCAATTTTACCCACTTGAGGATTAATAAAGTGTTTTCTTTAAATGTGATTTTTATGTTATATCCCAGTGCAGGGATGTTAGCTGACAAGATCTGATAGGTTGGTTTATCTTGATTGCTAAACAACAAACCTGGAGTTGGGTGCTATTTAATCCAGCTCGAATGTGTGTGCAAATTTATGGATAGAGAATATAATTGCTTTTGACAAACAAATACAGGTGAAGCCAGCTATTCTCATTTTTAAAGTAAACATACAGTAATGGCAGTGTGACCACACCTTCAAAAAGTAATGTTACCATAGTCCAGGCAGTGTTGATAATATTGAAAATAGAGCATTTACAATAAATGTCAGTAATATAGATTCAGCTGCTGTTTGACACATAAAAGTGAATGAAACTGAGAACAGATCCAGGAAAATGGAGCTGACTGGTCATTTTTCAAAAACTAAACTTGAATCATGAAAATGTGAGTCCACACATTGTTATTATTCTTACAAAAAATATGTGTATAGTTCAGTGTACCATTGAAAAATGTGATTGGTTTAGTCACTATAGTAATAACCTTTGGAACTGTTACTTTTTAAGATACTTTGAAGGACCTTTGAAAAAAATCTGGTTCACGTGAATAATTTTTTGTTTAATTGAAAACATACTTGAATAAATTGACGCAGCTAGTGTTAAACTGAATGGCTTTTCTGTTTTGCTCCTTATGGATGAAAATACACAGAAGGCAAGATATAGTAAATGATTTATAATTATGCATGTACATAGCTGAGATGAATATAAACTACTGTGTATGCTTGCATGTGCAATGGTTTTTGCAATTATGTATTTAAATTATTCATGGAATTTATAGGCCATAGAAACTGGCTGTGAAAAGAAGGTTTTATCTTTTAATAAAACCAAAAGAAATGGACAATTATGCAGATACATGGGGCCTAAAATAACCATCAGATATAGGAATGTCCTTGCTACAAATGAAAAAATGAGAAACAAGCACATACACTAGCAGCTCTCACCCTGGGCATCCCTTTGATTCTCACCTCTTTTTATATCATAAACACTAAAAATACCCAAGTGACCCTCAGGAGGAAATGTGCATATTCAGCTCTCGCAGCAGTAAACTCGCTGACATCAGTGTCCTGCTCAGGTGGAGGACACCAGGAGCTCTGTTTTTGGCTCACACCTCCAGGTAAGAATAGTCTTAGAGCAGACATGAAATATACAGGTTTAAAATGATCACAAGTAGCTTAGAATTTTATCGTCTTTTAAATGATCATTAAGAATATTTGGTGTATTTTTTTGTCAGATGCATTTGTTCTTTCTAGTGTTAATATGTTTCAAATATTTATCCATTAGCAAAATATTTTGATGATTTATCAGTTACTTTTAGCTGTTTCAACTATTTGTTCATTATGTTTAGAAATTTCAGCTATATGTCCTCAGCCTTTAACTATTTCAATCACTTCCCAATTTTCTAAAGCTATACTTATTCTTACTTTTAATGCTAAATATCTCTTACTTTTAGCTAGACTTCGCTATTTCAGTTGTTTAGCTATTAGCATGCTTTTTCAGTCTTACTATGTAGTGGTTTCACATTGTTTTTGTTTTTTTCAACCATTTATACAACACCTTGAGCCATTTAAACGTTTCCCTCTGCCTATTTTAAACATTTATTACTTGTAGCTAATTATTTCTAATTGTTTGCAGTTCCCCTCTTTCCACTATTTCCATTACCTTCAGTTATTTCAACCCTCTTGACATTACTTTTTGCAGTCTACAGAATTCCAGCCATTTATCTATTACTTTTAGACATCGATTTATCCACAGCTTTCAGCCATCTAAACCATTAACCATTACTTTCAGCTATTTCAACCATGTTACAGTGAGCCCTTCCTTTGGCAAGTATTTCATCCATGTATCGATTACTGTTTCAGCTTCTCTGCTTGCACTTGGTGTGATGTTTCTGTGTTACTGCTGACTTGATATATATGGATGTATTTTTTAATCAGAATTTAGTTTCCATTTTTTCAAAGTAGTTGGCATTATTCCACATTTCCACATACCCCTTTGGGTACAAATACCCCCACTATATTCACTGTAAGCTGTTGTCCTAAATAACTCAATCTGAATTAAGGGCTTCTGGTACAAGGCCTACAGTAATGATCCATCTGAAGGATACACTACAAATGTAAGTTCAAAACTAGGCTACAATATCCCAGAGGTATGTTATAGTATATCATTGGAAATAAAAGAAAATATAGACCCACAGTAAACTTATATACAGTGACTGTAAACCCACTAACCACTGGGTCCCCAGAGAGGTATTAAAAGTCATGGTTTGTTGATGACATTTTTATTGACATCTTGGCAAGTTGGAGATGATTGGTAGCGCTTTGTTTCCAAGGTAACATGGTGGAAAATGTATGTTTGTTGACACAGATTAGCACTGTGGTGATAAAAAAGAGACGTGATTTAACAGTGGAACCATTTTCTTTTTATAAGATAATTGCAGTGTTACTGTGTTATCTCTGTGGTGACATGTGACATCTCTTCAGCTGCTGTATATGGATTTTTAATGAATTAATTGCTCTTTTTACAGTATATAATAGGCATATAAATTTTGCCCTAAGCTTTTAATGCTTATGTCATATTTGACAGATGTGGCACTGATTTCTGTCAGACCTTAAAGAACTAAAGTAATACTGCAGTATATATTTATGAGGGATGCAATATAAATATCACAGCAAAGCTTTCACATAGCCATTAAAGGTCAAAAAATTTACCAGAGAACATCACATACAGTGGTAATACAACAGAAGATGGAAAATATCATAAATCATATTAAGGTCAAAGCACTGTATGTGCAGTCATACACAATACATTGCAGTAAGAAAAATTATGCTGGGAGACAGCCATGCTTTATTAAGTTATGTTTATATATACAGTACCGCAGATGTGCATGCTGAATCTTGAATGACACTGGTGACCTCTGCTTGGGATGTGTTGTATACTAATATTCATTTCTGTTTTACAAATGCAGCCTAAGATATTATAAGATGATTAAGATTATGTAAATACGACTACAATATGCACTTTATCAGGCTTAAAACTGTATATTTAAAACTGTTTCTGCTTGTGTAAAATCAAGGCATCAATATTTGGTCTTTCTATTGTTTATACCATTAAAAATTAATCTTATCTATTCCAGTAATTTATTCTATTTGCTGGGCTCTGCAAGTGACATTAGAGTTAATTATATGCATTAATATAGTTAAAGATTTTCTGTCTTAATTGAAAAACATTTCACTTCTCTTCTGATAATCCGTCTTGAAAAATAAAGTCTGAGTTAGGGGGCGTGCAAAAACATGATGTAGTTCTTTGTATTTGACTAAGTGAGCACACTTATGCAAACTTACTCAGTCGGCTACAGCTGACTTCCCAACTCTATTATCACATCGTAGTTATTAATGTATGATTGACCTATTTAAGTAATGGTATACATTTATCATTCTCTATGCCTTGTGATTACATATTTATTGCTTGCACATGCTTCCTCTCCACCCTCTGTCCTTCTCTTATTTTCTTTTTCTCCTTCCTCTCATTTTTTTTTCATCATCACTCCCCCATTCTGTCTCTCCCTCTCTTCCCCCCTGCGACATAGCCTCTGTCTCTCTCTTTGCTGAGGTGGCTGTACCTGCTGTGACTTTGACAAAGTAGTCTCCACGCATGTAGTGGTGTATTTCTGTGTATATGTGTGTGTGTGTGGATGTAAGTGTGCACAGGACTGTTTGTGTGCATGCACGCAGTGCTTGCTCTAGCTTCATTTTTAGTTTGCAAATTTGTCTGACTGTTGTTGTTTAATGTGCACATTGAACACATGTAGCGTGCATCTGTGTGTGTGTGTGTCTGTGTGAGCAGACTGCAGCACACTAGCACCTACGTCTGCTGCTTATGTCACACTACACTCGTCTGTTTTGTCCTCCATTACCCCTCACTTTTTTCATCCCTTGCTCTCTTTTTCACCTTGTTTCTCCCTGTGTGCTCTTCTTCTCCCGCTCCCTCTTCGCTCTCCCACCTCCCTCTGCTTGTCTCCTCCCTCTCTGTCCCCTCCCTCATGTTTCCTCTTTCCTCTCACTCTCTCTCTCATTGATAGTGAAGCATATGTGACTAGAATACTGAGGAGCTAATCATTATTCCACAAGCAGAGCGCAGTGCTCGGGCAGAATGTCAATCCCCCCCCCCCCTTTTTTTTTGCATGCTTTCCAAGCAATAGTTAACAAGGAAGCCACATTTGTGTTCTACAAAGAGAAAAGTATGAAAACACTACAAATATGCATTTGCAATTGCAAATGCTGGGCTCTTAACACCTGCAGCAAAGTGTGTGTGTGCGTGTGATGGTTGAGTAAGGTTTACGTTTGTGCTGTGGATGGTATTTGGAGTGTGCGCGTGTGTGCGTGTGTGTGAGTGATACGTAGTTGTTATGTAAAAGCGCTCCATATCAATTTGTCAAGAGCAAAGTGGTGTGGGATGGAATGGAGATGAGAGAGAGACAGCTGTTGAATGCATATTTAGAGAGAGGAGGGAGACTGAAACAGAGAGTGACAGCAGACTTCCAATGGACACAGTGAGCCCTAAATCACCAGTAATATTAAGTTAAATTGCCTGAATGCATTTCTGCATGTTGGATTAACAATATATGTAGCATAAGGATAAAAAGACTGAAGTGTAATATGCAGACAGTCATTCTCACAGAGGAGATTCAGTGTCACCCACTAGTGCTGAAAACCACGAGAGGGGTAAATTAGACCAGAGGTAAATTAGACAACACACACACACACACACACACACACACACACACACACACACACACACATACACATACACATACACATACTCACAGTGGGACTGCAGGCGTGTGTCAGTGTGTGTGATTGAATGGGAGAGACAGCACACTGAGACTCCTCCTGACTTCCTGAAAACTGCAGCTGTGGGTCACAGCCAGGGGTAACGCTGTGTATGCAGCCCTCTCAACCCTCCAAGTCACACACACTCGGCACATGCACAGAGCCTAAATAAAGAATTTTAGATTTGTAAGTTGTTCTGATGCAGATACAGTCATATCCAAATGTACACACACTCACACACACTCACACACACACACACACACACACACACACACACACATAGAAAGGAAAAAAAACATGGCCTAAGGGAACCTCTGGCATGACATGGCTGCAGTCTAATAGGCTCAAGCACGAGTGAGTAATAGGTGTTCCAGCACTGTCCGCCCACTGGACAAAGACATCTTGAGATGCACATAATTTTATGAGATGCAAAGTGAATAGGTGAAAACATGATGAAGCATTGGGTGGGGGGGCTGTTTGAGGCCAAAGTAGAGGAGACAGCTCAGCATTGTCACATACTATAGTTGCTTCCCTGTTTGATTAGGGGACAACTTAGGGGACGAACTAGAACTGATGTATCCAAAGGCTCAAATCAGACGGGATTAGTCAATATGGGAGACACAAATAGGCCCTAACTTTACATCATGCTGCTGCATATATAATGTTTTTGGTTGGACTGGAGGGTGTGTGGGTTAATAAGTAATAGACACATGGTAGATTTAGGCCCAATTTTGTTAAATTAAAATCCAACAACAATCTTATAGCCAAACACCTGTTTTAAAATGTTTTAAAGCGTGGTTTACAAATATCACTGCAAGGCACCACAGTGTTGTCACTGGCAATTAAAGAGCCACCTCATGCACAGAGTGACAAAATCAATGATTCAACACACTGTGGTGAGTTTAATAGCCTTGGAGGACATGAAATGCTAAGGGAGCATTGAGGCTGCAAGGTTAAGAAAAAGATCTATATTGAAAAGGCTACTTGGACCGACCAGAGCACCAGCGAGGAACAAAGGCATCATAGGGCCAATGTCCCACTCTCGTTAGGGGGGGGGCAGTGTAGCGTGATAGAAGTGGGATATGGGAGTTAGGCAGTGACATCATATAGTGTGAGCTTGCTTCCTCTGGAGACTGCTGTCTGCTTGCAGTGAGCTCACACTGTTGTGGAGTTGTGCCTTATATGAGTGAACATTATAAATAGTGAGGAGGGTGTCAGCTCCATTCAGGGGAGTCCCACATGAACTGTCAGGGTGCTCTGGTGAGAGGAGAGATGATTTCCAGCAATGTGTGAGTATACAGTTTGTGTGCATCTTTGCTCTCACCCAGAAAAAGCATTTAAATAATTCACTTCAGTAAAAGTAGAAATATCTGAATGTAACGTGTGCTCCATTACAAGTAAAAGTCCAGTCCAGTGTTGAATTTTAAGTAGAAGTCCTAGCAGCAAAATGAACTTAAAGTAATTAAAAAGTATGCAGAATGACTCTTTGCAGAGTTTTGTAGTACAATTATATATGCATTACCATGTAAGCAATTTTAATTTTGAAGTTGGTCAGAGTAGACATAATTTAAACTGCTTTATATATTATTATAAATCTATAAAAATGCATCATGTCTTTTATGGTGATGACCATAAACTGAAATGTCCCTGGTTCATGTCTGGCCAAGAGCCTTTGTCGCATCTCTCACCTCATTTCCTGTCATCTTTTGTTGTCAGCTGTCCAATAAAGGCATAAAATGAAAACAAATCTTAATCTACAATAAATAATGTATTTGAGTGTAAATGTTACATTTCCCTCTGAAATATAGTGGAGTTGAAGGCAAAGCAGAAGATGGAAACACTCAGGTAAAGTGCAAACATCTCAGAATATCTCAGAATTGTACATTTATTGGCTAAATGTACTTAGTTACATTGCACCGCTGTGTACGCCTGCACACGTTTGATCTAACCTCATGCTCAGATAGGATTTATGCCTGTATGTGTGTGTGTTTACCTCTACTTCCCCCGCTTGTGTTTGTGCATATCAGTGACATTATGTCAATATGTGGCTTGGTGTGTGAGCCCAGCACATGTGTGTTCACATCTGATTCTGCTGTGTGTGTGTGTAGATATGTATATGTCTATGTGTGTGACAGTGCGTGATGTGTGTCATAGGGTGTGAGGCAAGTTGCGTGGTGGTGTGATAGTGTTTGTCACCCTGAGCATGTAGCCATGTCAAACTCTGTCAGGGCAGTTTACCCTGGCTGGGGATGTAACACATCCCTATGATTACTCGCTCTCCCTCTCTCTTCTGTTGGTGTGTGTGTGTGTGTCTGTTTCAGATAGTGTGTGTTTTCTTCATGGTCAGTTTTTTCTGCCTTTCCCCTTATTTCAAATGCTTATCGGAAGAGAGAGGATGGGGGGGGAGGGGTTGATATTCATCTTTGAGAAAAATACCTAGCAGGGGGAGAGAGAGAGAGAGAGGGAGAGTAAAGGAGTGGGTGTTGGGAATGAGGAGGGAGGGAGGGGGGGAGTGGGAGGGTACAGAGAGAGAGAGAGAGAGCAAGCGAGCGCTGATTAGATTGGAGAAAGCCAAGGAGGTATGGGTATACTATTGAGCAAGGGGAGAGACAGAGCAGAGAGGGGAGGGTGACTAAGTGAATGCTGCTTGCCGTCGCGTGTCGCCGAATCACAGTGAAGTCCACAGGCAGGCGTACAGATTGGACCTGAATCAACAAATGGATACAGAAAAACTGGATGTACATTGCATGTGAGGAGGAAAATAAGGGAGGACGAAGAGTCTCCCTTCACATCCTTTTATCTCTGCATCAGATACTGCTGTGAGGAACCCACGGGGAGGGAAAAAGGAAAATAGCAGACAACTCATTTCTCTCTAACACCCTTAGAAGCTGAGGAGCTGTGAGCCAGAATAGAGTCGACTGTGGGACTCGCTGGGATTGAATATATGCTCAGTAAGTATTTGTATAGGCTGCAAATGTCAGTGTATAAGCGCATGTATGTGTGTGAGGATTGAAGCCTCTGGCTTGAGCACTGCCTCTGATGCTTTTTTCATGAAGAAAGAGAAAAGGGGGAGAAAATAAGAGAGGAAGAAAGGAATGCAAATGCACTTGTGCTGCAATGTCTCTTCTATTGTGATATGCTGTTTGCATCACTGGACAGCTTTTTTTTCTCCCCCCAGATTTAAACAACTACCCCAGACTTGACTCTGTGTGTTTGTGTCTTCTCCTCCACAGTGCCGGTGTGTGTGCGTATGTGAGTGTGTGTGTGTGTCTGTGTGTGAGTGTGAGAGAGAGAGCTGATAATAGCAGCCCCATTGGTATTCAGTGGAGGGAGCTCCAGGATCTCGCTGCGCCTTTCCCCAGGATGGGATCACAGAGCAGGGATTGTGCTCGCCTGTGGAGAGCCCGCTGAAATGGGTGAGTGTCCGTCCTCCTCTTCCTCCTTTTTTCCTCTCTCCATCCTCTTTCACCTCTCTTTTTCTTGTTCCATATATCTCTCTTGTCTGCCTACCTCTTCTTCAGTCTGCAGTTGTATTCAGAGCATTTTACTCTTGTGGGTTCTCCCTTAGCCTCGAGTCTCTCACCCACTCGCCCTGTCCAGCCCACCTCCCTACCACTCCACCACCTGTTTCCCTCCATCTCTCCTTCCATCCTCTTTTCGTCCAGCGTCCACCTCTCTTCACTACTCCCAAATAGACATAAACAGGCCTGTTCGGTTTGATGGATTTGGATGAAATCTGAATGGCTCACTTCAATTTGTTGCTTCTCCCCCCCCCAATTTCCCTCTTTGGCTCCCTCTCTTCCCCCACTTTGGCTGTGTCACCCCACCCCCTCTCCTCACCTCCATCCCTCTCTCAGTCTCGTCAAGCTCCTCTCTACATTCTGTTTGAATTCAGACACACACCGAAGACATTTGAGTCTCTTGCCTGACACAGACAATGAATGGAGATGCTGTGTATGTGTGTGTGTGTGTGTGTGTGTGTGTATGTATTTCTGTGTATTTCTATTTCTGTGTCAATCATTTTTCATGCCGTTTCATGAGTGCACGTCTGTGACACAATGCAAAGAGGGCAGAGGTGTGTGTTCAACCTCAGCATGTGGGACTGGAGGAACTGAGGGTTATGCAGTAGATCAATGTGTTTAATTGCTCCAGGCATGACAGCTGTGACACATATGTGCGTGCACACAGACACAGGCACACACACACTAATTTTACACTCACCTCCGTCTTTGCACTCCTCCTGACATACCTTCTGCACACCAATTCACACCCACCTACATCTTTTCACACCTGCGACACAATAGCATGCTAATGGTGCCAACAGAGGCTGCGCACAGGCACTGAGCACTAACCTAACTACTGGGGCCAACACACACACACACACACACACACACACACACACACACACACACACACACACACACACACACACACACACGGTCTCATCCTAAATGGTCCTAGGAGGATATAGGTGTCACAGGGGGGTCATATCTATCCACACAGTGGTATTGATTGGAGCTGATACCCTGAATGGCCTCTAATGTTTCATTTTAAATCGACCATGATGGACTCTGAAAAAAGGAACAAGTCAACCAACCTTTTTAATGATTTTGTTCTGTTCTGTTAAAAGAGATGATGTTGATCTACCTTTAAAGAAATTCATGCTTTTGCTGTATTATTCTGAATTACAAGTACTACAAGCTTTTTGATTGGAATTCAGAAATTACTCTTATATATTCAACAGGTGCAAACTGTTGCATAGTAACAGAGGTGAGAGGACCTGTTGGGTTGCTAAGATTTGACATCCTGCTACTATTTTTAGATGTATGCAATCTAATTTGGAAACAGAGGTAAGAAATACTGGGAAATAGAAAAAAGAAAAAACAAATTCAACAGGCATCTGTCTAAGCTCAGGCCAACATTAGGTTTGCCATCTGTCATCTGTATGCATACCTGTCTCCCTGGAACATTGTTTGTTTGAAGGGATGTAAGAATTTGTCTTGGCACGATATAGAAGGATACATAAATGTGACCATTTGCATTGTGGAGCTGAAAAATTGATCAAAGCATAAACTAAATATGTCATGACTCCCACTAGCAACAAATTTTTGTTTATATACATTAAATTTGAGAAAGCAGAGTTAAATACAAACACTGTGACCCGTCAGAGGTCTCAAATGCTACTTGAAACACTAACAACTCTTTGTACTGAACCCAAATCTATAATGAACTTGTGAAACAACTAAATTGGTGTTTGTAGCAAACTGAGAATGTTACAAGTTCAGACATTTTCTCTCTTTTTTTATTTAATGAGGACATTCGCATTTATGAATTTTTATCCTGCCATTTATTTTTATGTAGATTCACTTTTTTTCTTTTTTTAACAAAGCTGCGCGATTTTAATTTGTTGAATTTTGCACTGGAACCACAAAAGAAAAAGAATGAATGGATGAAATGAAGACAGAATAAATAAGGACTTAATAAGGAACTGCATGCCTCTGCTAAATAAGAAATTTTGAGCAATAAGTTTGTTATGATTCCAACTTAATTAAAACTAAAAAATAGTCTTTGTATTGTGCATTTTCTCAAACCATTTGAGAGCTGAAGTAAATCCTGAGAAAATTCAGTTTGGACGAACTTTAACTGACTCTGACTGACTGACTGCATTTGTTTAAACTATTTTGAACACAGCCTATGTTGCCTAATATAAAAATTTGTAAGAATTAATTTTGTTCTGTTCATTCATGCTGCCTCAATTTAGTCACAAGTTTAAGTAACTGTAAGGCAGCTGTGTTTTACAAAGCCTTATATTTATCCACAGATTTTTCCCTCTATGGTGTCAGAAATGCCTCAGCCCACAAAGTGTTATGGTTTGGTGTCCTAATTATCCAGTCAGCATGGCCACGAGTTTTCTCTTGTTTATGTTAGCAAGGAAAACAATAACTGAGCGCAGTAGGCCGTGTGATGGTTCAGACAGACAGATACATTTTGAATTAGAAGAGATTACAGGCTGAATACTGAATTTTCTCCCACATTCAAACACAAGTTTGAATTTGGAGTAAAAGTGACAGCGCGAGTCTACATCAGTCAAGTATGTCTACTCCTACCTGACCCGTGATATGAGCCTGGACTGCAGTCCTCCACCTGCCTCAGGCGCATTCACCAGTCAGAGGTCTCTCTCTGCCCTTCAGTGTGCTCCCTCGCATGCATCTTGTCTTGGATACTGTGGTGTGTGATGGACAGCTAACTTGGAATTGAAGAAAAAGACAGCAGAAATGATTGGATGAAAGCAGGAGAGGTGCAGATGTAAAATTGGATGGAGGGAACAGAGGGGAGATGTGACGGGGGAGAGTGTTTGAAGATGAGCTTGTTGGGAGACAGTGAAAGGATCAAATCATAGAGTGAGTGGAGAGGAGGAAGGAGCAAACAAGCGGCAAAGTCGGAGGAAGAGTGACAAGGACGGAATAGACAGCAGGACGACAGGCAGGGTGGAGTGTGACAAGGAGGAGAATGACGTACGCGATAAGGCAGAGTGACACAAATGTCACCATGCTAACCTTTCATGCACTCTCCCCCTCTCTCTCCTCTACTTTGCCTCTATTCTTCCTCTCCTTCTAGATCTGAAGCCTCGCAGAGATGGACACCAAATGGGCAGCGTGGAAGCCAACATCCACCCTCCAGCGACTAGCTTTCCACACCTAACTGCATCCACCATCTCCAGGCATCAGCTCGAACCATCCCAGCGAGCGCTGAGCCTTCAGAGTTGAGAGTGGACAGGCCAGTCTGCGATTCACGAAGCTGTCTACAGGAAATAAAGAAAAGCAGAGAGGGCAACAAGCCTTAGAGGAATCAACTTACAACAAACCAATCAACCTGTTGAGCATACAACTGAGGTTCCTGGACTTCATGAGAAATGAAATAAGCTGCAGTGATGCTTGAGCAGTGGTATGGAGCTTTCGGACATGTCCGGATTTATCGACCGGATATCCTTTCGAGATTACGACACTTTTGTGCACACCTCAGAGCTGAGCCACTTTTCCAGATTGGCTTGTGGGCAAAAGCGAGTAATTGAAAATCGCCCCTCGAGAGGCTCTCTGTTCTGATTTGTTGTGGGGGAGGAGGGCTTGTATTTTTTATAAGGAACAATTTAAAAAAAAACCCTCTTTATCCCACGTTCCCCCCCCACACCCCTCTTGTCTTTTTCACCGTCTTTCTCACACATTGCGGAGAAATACATTACGAAGCAGCACCATTCTTCTTCATCCTCCCTCTGTGACGGAGAGTGAAGAGGGACAGACTGTCCAGAATAGATAACGAGCAAGGAGACTGGCACTGAGGAGAGGGAGAGGGAAAAAGGAGAAAGAAAGAGCAGAAAATAGAGGGGACACAGGTGGAGAGAGAAAGAAGAAGAGACGACAAGAAAAGAAAAATAGAGAATTAACTAGGATTGTTCGAAATCCTCTCTGAGACTTTGAGTCTCTTTCTAATTCGTCTGCACCGTGTTGGAGGCTAGTTCGCGCAATGGGCAGGGGAGGGGTCAGGATTTACACCAGGGGGGGCACTTGAGCAGGAGAGTGGGGTTATGTCCCCCCTGCACCTGCCTGGTCCGTGTCTTAGTGTTTGGCAGGAAGACAGACTGAGAGATGGCCTGGTAAACAGACAGCTATACTGAATGACAGACAAGCTCTGAGGCTGGTAAGACAGACAGACAGACAGACAGGAAGACACAGCCTATTCCAAGTGTCAGGCAGAGAGCCAGGCAGACATCCAGTGCCGGCACAGTAGACAGCATGCGATTCATTGTCATTCTATGCAGTGTGTGAGGAAAAGACAGAGAGAGGGAAAGAAAGCTGAGACAGAAAGAAAGAAGAGGAGCATCCCTGTGTTTGTAGCTTCTGGAGAATCTCACTTCCTCTGCATCCACTTCAGTCACCACTGTGGCAAGCCCATGCACTAAAAAAACAGGCTGGGAGGGAGGGGGCTGTTACTAGAAAGGAAATACAGGTTGGAGAGGGGGAGAGGGAGGGAGGCAGGCAGAGAAACAGAGGGAGAGAGCAGGTGTCGGAAATCCTTCCCTTCATCTGCTTGTCATTTACTCCTTTATGTTCTCTCGTCGTCTGGCGAGGTGATTGGTTTTCTGATGCTGGTGTTCCTCTGCTCATAGGCCCCTGCGCAATCCCGAGGAAAAACAAGGTGTGATCAGACAGAGGAAAAGCAGAAAAACACAGAATAAAAGAAAAGGTGGAGCTCTGTTTTGATTGACTAATTTTTCAGCCCTTCCTTTTCTTATTTGTCAGGACGGGGCTCTAGTTATTTTTTCGCTTTATTTTTTTTCTAGAACAGATAGACGGAAGAAAAATACTGGCCTGGTCAATCCCTCATTCTCTTACACAGAATTGAACCCCTCCTTTTCATCAATTCTTCCTGCCTTCTCCTTAAAGGATTATTTTCTCCATCTGAGTATAAACACTGGAATCCTGTAGATCCCATCTATATGTCCTGATGCCCAGTGACACAGTGTGAACCTGTCTGACTTCCCCCCCACGGCGTCCCCTCCTTGGCTGAAGTGCTAAAACCCTGTGGTCTCAGATCTCAATGCCTGTGTTGACTCACTACTACAGAGATAATATGGCACGGCGCTTCTGATACCATCTGATTCATTCTGTAAGTAGGACTCCCTCTCTCTTCCTATGTGTGTGTATGTATGTATTTACATGTATACTGCATGTCATTAGCATGTACTCAGCTCATGAATGCAGAGACACAGACGTGGTCCGTCTTTCTGCAGTGTTGGTTTTTATGGTGTCTTCACAGCAGATTTGCTTTCCTATGCTTACTCTGCTCCAGGCAATTTGAGCATGTGTGTGTGTGTGTGTGTGTGTGTGTGTGTGTTTGTGTGTGTGTGTGTGTCTACCAAAGAAAGAGATTTTGATCTTACAGCCAAGCTTACAACAGCATCAGAGTGGTGTCAGAAAGAGGCAAAGGAGGTACCTTTCTCTGCGTGTGTGTGCACGCCTACATATTGGTCCTGAGGTTAATTTGAACTAATTAGTGGTGAGTATTTTTGCTTCTCAGAGCAGTTTTTGGTTCTGTGTCAGTGTGCTTGCATTCATTAGGGGTGAGATGGAAGGGGGATGAGGGGCTAAAACTGAAGAGGGTGAACCAGCTAATGAGAATGACTCTGATTCCCTGACTAGTTCTTTGTTGCCTCCATTTCACTTCTAATGCCCTGAGCATTACGCCCCGGCTGCATATCATTTTCAGCCTCCTTTTATCTCCCTGTTTGTTGCTTTGGATGATACCCTATACGGAGACCCAGCCTCTGCAATGTCCTGCATATTACTAAGCCCATCTATCTCCGTGGACACATCCACATCTTTATACACTCCCACAGTCACCAGGCCCTGCACCGGGAGACGCTCAATCAAGATAGTCCCTTCAAACAGACCAATGAACTGTGAATAACGCCATTACACAAACTCCCAGCTCAGAGTGTAACACAGACAGAAAGATTGGGAGGGTGGAAAAAAGGGAAGGAAAAAAGGGAGAGAGAGAGAGAGACTGAACAACAAGAACGGATGGGGAATGAAAGAGGAAAGAGAGAGTGTGAGACAGAAAGCAACAGAGGGGAGGACACATAGAGGAGGAGGGAAGGGAGGGTGAGAAACGGAGAGGAAAATGGGAGTGTGTGGGTCTAGAGGGGCCGCGGAGCAGGAAAAGACCTCTGCTCCATGGGAGCACTCTGATGGGCTTAGCAAGGCCCTGCTTTGTTCACACTGTTGGTCAGCCACTCAGAATTAAGATTACTAAATAATACGATTACTGCAGCTGCACACTGATAACACACTGCTGCCGATCCCCTTTGTCACTGTCAGAAAACCCAGAGAAGAGTGGAGGAGTGGCATATGATGGCATCAAAGGCATGACAGCACTGACTACATTACACTGTCACAAGGGCCCCAGCTTCACAACATGGCTTCTGTGCTTGTCACTGAGTAAAAGTGGAAAGAGTTGAGTGTGACTTTTTATATGACAAGTAGCCATAAACAAAAGGATACTGGGGGAAAAATAATGCTACCCCAGGTGTTTTCTTCTCAGATAGATGGATGCTGTCGTCATGGTCAATAATGTGACATAAATTCTGATTTGTCTTATCTTTTTTTCCCCCAGTTTTTAATGTTGCACTGCCAGCTCCAAATGGGACTAAAAAACAGGTGAACAGGGAAACCTCTCAGTATATTACCTGATTTCACATGTGTAAACATAAACCAAGGGTCTCTTGGTGAGACGTCTGCCCCTGATCTCGATGTTTTACACCTCATCCTCTGGGTGGGCTATTTGTTTCATGTTTTCGTGCTTGACAGCCCTGACACCGATTCCTGCCAAGTTGACCTTGCAGTTTAAAGTATAATAAAAGCTGAATTCCCAGGCTATGTTGCACATCGATATGCATTCTTCTGGTAGCTGATAAATGTTCTCCCACCCCTTGAGAGAGAGGGGGAAAACAAGCAGGTAGCAGAAACTGCTGTCCAGTCCTGCTCAGCGGAAGTAAAGTACAACTGTATGAAACCAACCGGACTAATATCAGGGTTGGGCTTGGTTCAAACCCCCTCCCATGAGATATGAAGTATCTCCACTCTGCTCTCAGCAGGAGCAACCATTTGCCTGCCGAGCTAAAGATTAGCTTGGAGCAGGAAACAGAAAAGATGCATTTAGCATGTGAGAGTGTAGTGTAAGAGTAACAAATAACAAACCGGAGCTGAGGGCGCAAAACGAAATCAATGAATTATGACACACAGCACAAACATGCAGCTTAAAACAGCCCTAAACCACTTCAAGTTGGCAACCATTCATTTCAGTTTCTGTTCCTGCGCAGCGCATTTGTCATCCAGTGGAGGATTCATGTACATGTCATGGAGTGTATTTGCTTCAGTGACATGGAATGAACTTTGACCCCAGGCCCTCCCAGCTCAGCCCCATGGTCACGAAATAACTGCGTGAGTCACTCTGAAGAACCAGTACAGCTCCAATCGCAAAGCATCCATGTTGAAACACATGCACTCTGCTCAGTGAGTCCAGACATGCAGAAACAAAAAGGCAATGTCGGGATGATGTGCCAAATTATCAGTTATGTGTTTGTGTCATTTGGTCTCCCCCCTTTTTAAATGCTTTTCACAGCAGCAGTATGCTGTGTTGGTACAGCACGGTCCAATCATTTCACCCGACTTGGTCTAAATTGTGGCAGAAATGCACATGGTTCATAAGATAATTTTTCATGTTGAGTTTTAGAGCTTCCCATTGCCCCTGTTTGAACCAGTTAGGTCCTTTCAGATCAGCGATTCCATCATCCCTCAGGCTTAGATTTTCTAATCGCTGGTTCAGATTTTTATTTCCTGGTTCCACTTTGGATTGTGCCTGACAATATGTTATTATTTAGGCAAAAACAGATTCTCATATTGTTTCCATCATCAATCATTTTTTAGTTCTTTGGTGGGAGCATCTGCTCTTTCTTTAAGGGTGGCCAGCACCTGTTATTTCTTTAACTGGGCTGTAGCAGGAAACACGTCATTCTCCTGAAAAAACTCCTCATTTATAGTAATAGCAGGAATAGATAATTGTCAGACTTGTCAATGCTGAATCCATTATTTTCTTGTCAAGTTGGGGCTGTGATTGGCTCCTGCTGTTCTGCCCCATGATGCCTTTTGCATGGCAATTCACCCCTTGAGTGTCTCAGACAGCTCCTGCTCCAAAGCCAGGCAGGCTAATTTGGGATATGAGATCTCTTCTAACACTGAGCAGCACTTCAGTTTCCTCTGCCTTCAATCCTCTGCCGCTTGACCACCAGCGCGAGGCACTGCAGCCTGCACTAAACCTTTGCTCCTCATTGCCTAATGGAGCACAAAAAATGGCCCTGTTTGCTTAGTCGTTTGTCCACTCCTGCTTGCTTCAGGCTGGTTGGCCTCGGGGGAAAGATTGAGTGAGTGTGTGTGTGAGAGGAGGGTGACAAGAAACGGACATTA
Source organism: Lates calcarifer (assembly GCF_001640805.2). Lineage (NCBI taxonomy): Eukaryota > Metazoa > Chordata > Actinopteri > Centropomidae > Lates > Lates calcarifer. Next base: position 9,334,531 of record NC_066847.1, on the reverse strand, counting down.
GGACACACATGCCCTTTCCATAATGTGCTCTCGGCTGGGCTGTTTGGCTGGTCATAAAGTGAATGCCGCTAATGGCCTCTCAGTTAATGGAGTCATTAAGATTGGATTGCAAGAAGATAAAAGCAATGTGTATAATGTGTGTGAAACGGGTGGAAGTGGGATCGTTTGTATACATGTACTGTTACTGTAACCGCTTTGTGTATTTCTAGTCATTTAGTGCCTCAGGAGCTACACCCAGGACAAGGTGGCAGTGACACTCTTCTGCATTAGCATTAGTAGGAAAGGTCAGTATTCTATCAGTGTAATTGTTATACGGTCTGGGGCTCAGGTGATCAGACTCGGGCCTGTCCTAATCAGTCAGCTGGCGGAGGCTCAGAAAGTTACAGCTGTAATGTTTCACTGCTAGACTGCTGCTGTCTTGTGTGAGTGTGTAGGTTACAAAGGCTGATAAGCCTGATCTGAGGTCACTTCAGGACTTCTCCCTGAAAGAATATGGCAAGGCATCCTGGGTAGTGTTGCGTGTTGTTTTCATGGTGGCATGACTGCTCATTAAGCCTATGTCAATTTTTTGACTCTTACCAGAGGGTTTGCTTATGTCACCGTGCTCATCATGTTTTAAGCTTGAGCTGCAGTTGTTACAGCTCGCCTCATTCACTTGTTGTATTCAGTGAAATGCAGCCTTTAATTTACCACAAAGCTGCCTCCTGCAGGCAGAATTAACATTAAATCACTTGATAAAATAATTAAAACAGAATAGAAAGCACTTTCTAATTAGGCCAGACAGAGTCAATAATTTGACTGCTAAACTTTGTGTATTTTCACATTTGTTTTTTCCAACTTTGCAACTAAAGTGGAGATGTATCCTACTACACTGTTTACAAATATTCCACACAAACAAAACTCTGCCTCATGGGTAATAACCATATCTACCTGTCAAACGGTGTCAGCCCATGCATTAGAAGATCAGAAAATACATTTTCAGAGTGAAAGATCGCACCTTTTAATTTAATCGGTTACTACGCAGGCAAAGCCTGTAGCTGGAAAATAAAGTCTCGGCAGGGGATGTCAGACTGAAATCACTGATCAAACCTGTCTGCAGACCCCTGAGGGGGCCTGAGGGGGTCATGCTGTAAAATGAGAAAAACTGGATTAATTTCACTGTTATTTTATTTTGTGATAGGATGGTGAGGGCATATTTTAGGAGTGACTGCTCTAATCACAGATTTAATTATTGTCTGTCACCTCAGTATAAACGGGTGTAAATTATAGTGTATTGAAATTATGTGTATCTGTTTGGGGAGCTTTTGTGAAGATGTTTGAAAACCCCATATTTAGACAGTCTGACTACAGTTTGAGAACAAAGTCTTTCATTACAGTATGAGCTGAAGCACTCCGCGAGCAGTCTCGTATCGTTCATCCACTCTGTTACAATTCTACATAGCTGCTTTTGTGTAAAAATTGTTCAGAAGTCATTCAGGTAACAGTATTGTCAGCCTTGGTCTAGTGAGTCTATTTTACATTTTAATGTTTCACTGCTGCTCCTGCTGAGCGGCAGTTTGGCTCACAGTGCAGTAATAGCACTCATCATGATATCTACAGGTATCGCCTCTCTCTGAAGCTGATCATTAATACATGTTGGACTCGAGCATTGCTTGGCTCCTCTCTATAAGACTCCATGATGGACCTGGATCAGATAGTGTTTAAACATACCTGCTTTGATGTAATTGGACAAACAAAATGCATTTTTTTGCCATATCAACAAGACCTTGTTCAGTAAGCTGGCTGACGGCTGCTTTAGTCCTTAGCTCCCTTGTGATGTGACCGCTTTTGTTTATTTGTTCATGATTTCACTTTCACTGGAAACAAAGAACTGCTGAACGTCTGATGGTCCACTCCACAAAATTTCTCACCCATCTTCTCAGATGTGGAAGGTTTTGATTGGAGGAGCATCAGCTCTCTGTGGGCGGGCACTTTGAACACTGCTCCTGTCCATTCACGAGGGAGAATCTCTTCTCTACCCAACAAAATGGATGAACTGCTGCTCGTCAACAGGACAAACTCAGACTTTTCACGCTTGAATGCCTTGTGCTTTACTGAAAGCTGGCTCCATGAGTCCGTCTTAGACAGCTTATTACAGCTGCCTGGTTTTTATCTCCATCTAGCCCGACCGTGTAATGGATCGAGGAAAACAGGGGGAGGTGGAATCTGCATCTACATAAATGACAGTTAGTGTTCAGATGCCACAATGTTAAGAAAAACTTTCAGTCCAAACTTACAATCTGTCATCATGAACTGTGAACCTTTTTATTCTCCATGGAAGTTTTTCCTTTTTTTAAAAACAAAAAATTCTGGTTTTAGTATTTTAGATGACTTTAACAGAGGAAACCTCAGCCCACAAACTACCATAATACAACATGTATTAAATGTCCCACCAGGGATAAAAACACACTGGACCTGTGCTACACTAAATTAGAGGGCACCTTTCATTCTAAATTCATTTACAATTGCTGATGGCCAAAACTTAAATTATAATACCTTGCCCGCTTTTCATTGATTAAACGTGGTCTAAGGCCACATTTCTTCATCACTTCCATATTTTGCGTTGTCCCTCGTGTGTCCTCAACACTGGTATTTTGGGATTGTGAGTCAAGAGCCTGTAATCAGTTCCACCAATCATAAGTATTAACATGCGAGTCAGTTCCAGCTCAGCTGGTTCAGTCCAAATGGTGATGCGGCAGTTGATTATGGGCTACTGCCTGATTTCAAACTGCTGAATATTTAATTGACCCAGTGAAACGGAATACTCCAAATGGGCTCATATCATGTCATTATAAATGAATTTAAAAAATACAACAGATGTGATTAATTAACTAATTTCTGGGTTTTATGGGCTTTAAATTTACACAACCGTGTGGTGGGTTTTGGAAATATGGCAGCATTTTATTCCGCTGAGTCAAAACTTGGCTGCGATGACAACCCCCTGCCACTGCCCCCTGCTGCAACCACATACGCAGACATGTCATGAAATAGTAGAATATTATCTGCATCATTGCCTTTTTGAGGTATAACTTTCTGATTAGCTCAGATGTAAAATGGTAGCCTGTGAATAATGTAAGTTCAGACACCCAGGAAAGAAGTGTTGACTGTAATTAAGCTCATATGGAGGTGTGCGTGACATAAAGCAAAAATGCTTTGCTAAAGAAAAGTATCTCTTTAAATGGTTTGACACCTTCCTGGGGGCGATAGTTTTCTACTTCACTTAAGCCAAACAATAGCAGCACATCATCCAAGAGGCTCAGTTAAAATGAAAAGCAATTTTTTTTGTCTCTGGTTCAGCGGCACTTGATGTAATCCACAGAGTTGTTTGACCAGTATTTATTTCAACTCCTCCTGAGCTATATTCACTTGCTGGGGAATCAAAGTGTAAAGCTCGAGTAATTTATTTAGTGCTTTTCTCTGAATCTCCAAGTGCTGCAGTGACTTTTCACTGAATCAACGTCTACGTGATGAACTGCATTTGGACAGAAGAAAATTGACAAGGTGTTTTTGCATGTCTGAGCTTATTGTATGTCTGCTGTTTATACATGAACATCTGACGTAGCCTGTGTGTGTGTATGTGCGTGTATGTACCAAGTTTATGCATACTGTGCTTGTATGCATGAGATTCATGGTGCGTGGGCATTTTTGCCGTGTGTCATGATGAGTGATCTATCAAGATGCGCAGCCTGTGTGTGTACATAATATGAATTCCATACATGATGAAACCCTATGGGAGGGGAATGGGGATGTTTCATCAGTGCATTCTGTTGATGTCATGGTTAGCGTTGGTGTGTGGTGGATGCTAGAATCAATGTATTTCATGCAGGTGGAGTGGTAGTCATGCTGAGAGGCACACAGGATTTCAGACTGCTCATGAGACAGTCTTTGATCCAGGCTGAGCACAAACTCCTCTGATCCATACAGGCGATAGCCTATTAGCACCTGCAGCTGACTGAGCTGAGCAGAGGCAGTAGTGGAAAATCATATATGAAAGTCAGCGGGATAATCTGGGACACAACATATTGTGTGTCTTACTTAAAGGCTGCTAGATTCAAGTTGCTAAGCATTGGGTATTTGTGAGCTAATTCAGGATTAGGAATAAATTGTAGGTATAAAATAACAGGTGCTATGTTGGCTTTAATTTTATTCATTGGCATTTAAACCTGCAGTGACAGTGACAGTGGCAGTGAAAAAAAGTTCTAAACACAGCACTGACATATTATCACCTCACCATGTTGATGTGGTGAACATATGAGCAAACAGTTGCATATTTAAACACCTGGTAGATACAATCTGAGTCAGCTGGCCACCTGATTAATGTTAGTCCTATGTTTACTCCACCAATTCCTGAGGGAAGCATCCAGCTCTTTAGCTGTAAATGCTCCATTCTGTTCACCAGCTAGACGCTTACTTTGTTTGTGTGCTGCTTGGTGTTAGGCAGGTAGTGTATAGTCTGGTTTTCATGCTTTTTAGCTAAAACCACTGTGTGCTGTGTCTGGAAGTAACACAGATGTAAACAGTGAGAGTGAACCAAATGTTAAAGCCAAAACAATGAGCTGAAAGATGCTAAAGCACTGTTTTAGGCTGAATGGAGCTAGATCATTCTCTGTGTCGGAATGGTTTCACATTACACTCTGCAGCTTAACAAGTACAGATGAGAATAATACATCACAAAATAAGAAAGTGGCCTCGTAATCTGATTTTATTCTGGTGGAAATCCAAATCCATACCAGGCAGCTAATTGGCAGTTATATGTTGTTTCCCCCAGCGAAGAATCATTGTTTACCTGATAATGTAGGACCTTTGCCTGATCCGAAAAAAATGAGGACAAAACAAACAAAAACACAGGCATTATTTTACTGCCTGAAGATTTACGTAAGTTCACCTCCTAATATCACTGTTTTCCAATTTCGCCATCCGGTCTCAATGGGACATAATCAGACGCTAGCAGTTGGCCTGTGGCACTTGCCTGTGATGTCCTGTCTACAATAATAACAACAGGGCCTCATAAGGGGATAACCTGCCTTATTGCTCAATGGATTTACATACAGCAGGTAATCATTGTGACCGCGGGCTATGTGTGACTGATGGTGTGTGTCAGCACTGTACATGCAGCCTTTGTTTTCATTTGGCAATAAGGCCTGTCGGGCCACGCCGCTGCAGAGATCAATGTACTGTTTGGATGATTGTAATGTGTACGATTGTCTGCGTGTGTGTGCGTGCACGTAATTCATCTAAATGCTTACCTGTGGGCCATCATCTTTGCTGCCTCTGTGAATCCATCTCACTCAGCGCTGTTGTGAAGCAGAGAATACATAGGGCTCCTTTCGAGGGAGACCACACCATTAAAATGGCAACCTGATTTACTCTCCTACAATGTATAATAATCCATTTTAAAAGAAAACCCAGATTCAGAAATATGCTAATACAGGGAAGAGTGTGTGTATAACAATATCCTCTGAGGCTTCTCCAGCGAGGGGATGTTTGAGGCAGAGGGGAGGAGGTGTGTGCGTGTGTGGGGTGGGGTGGTGGAGGGGGAGATAGGAAGCGATAGCTCAGCAGAAAGGTGTAAAGTCCTCCGGTGGCTAGCTAATCTGCCAGGCTTAGGGCTGCTGGTTCTCCTGTACCCTTGTTGGAGGAAGGGAGAAGCTCTTTTGGGCTCACCTTTCAATCTGCCTGGGCTGCAGCCACAGGGGGAAACCCAAACACATCGATTAACCGTCAGGAGGGGGTGGGGATCGAGGTGGTTGGGGGTGGTGGGGCAGAGAGGGAGAGGGGGACTAACTTTCTCCCTGTCCGACCCCTCACCCCCCTCCTCCTCCACCTCCTCAGACCACCTCCTTTAGCTCAGGCCACTGCTTTCTCACGGGAACACAGGGGTGCGGCAGGGAGAAGATTGAGCATGGAAGGAGGGCAGTCAAGAATGGGCTGGAAGAAAAACGAGGAAGGTGTGCTGAGCGAGAACAATCGACAAAAAGGAAAGACAGGAATCAAACAAACAGGCGAGCCCAGAACAGCCGTGTTTTGTTTTGCTCTGATCATAAGCCAAAATCTGGGAGTGCGCGTGTGCACAAGTATGCTTGCGTATGTGTGTGTGTGTGTGTGTGTTTATCAAAGTGCGTGCACGGCAGCTGCTGAGTTGCTGTGTTTATCTGTGTGAAAGCTTTACGGTAAATAAAGCTCGAGTCCTGGCAGGGAGACAGGTGCAGCAGGCTGGGCCAAAGGAGAGCTACTGTAACTCAGGAAGAGAGAGAGAGAGGGAGAGTGAGAGGAGGAGGAAGAGGAAGAGAGCAACTGTCTTGAAAGTGCCAACCGGACAATCTTTTGAAGTGGCCCATATTGGCATATGATGAATAAACATGAGAAATGTTTGCTTTCAAGCAAAGCAAGGCTGAAGGTGTGAGGCTCATTAGAGACCAGGAGGCCATGTTGATAAAAGAACTGTGGCCATGATCATTTACTGCACTGAAAACCCCTGCAAGTTCATCCGGTAGTATTTATCATTTTAACCCTTATGTTCGTCTAATCATGCATGCACTGATGAGAAAGAGTGGAGGAGCTAATTAAAAAGAATATTCCACAAAGCTGAAGAGCACCATGTAGACATGAAAACATTTGAGATCATCTTCTGTACTGTATTATCTATTCATTGCTCAGTATTTCAAAATTACCTACCAATTATGTTGTCAGCTACCTAATGATACTATTTTGTCATCACATTTATTAAGAAAACCGTTATAATAATCTGTAGAGTTTCACTGTAATGCCATTTTGTAGGGATGGGTTTCACATTTTTCAGTTGCCGGAAACAAACTGATGATAATGTCTATTACTGCTGATAACGATAGTGCAAATTACATAACTCTCCCAGTACTTCCACTCCAAATCATAACTCATCTATAGGCACTTGGAATATTAACCCAGCTCTCCCCCAGGGTGGAGAATATGAACCAGCACCTTATAAGCCAATGCAACCCTGGTGCAGCGGTGGTGTGATTAGAAACCCTGCCTTGGTGAACTGCTAATACACTCGCTGGAGTTTTGATAGCCTCCAGTATGGCAGGCTGCTGGTTATGAATAACCCTCTGCATAACCGACCCTCCCCCACATCACTCAGGGTGAAATACACAGTTTTCACTGCCTTTCAATCAGTGTTTTAGGCTGTGCACTTTTAAGTTTATTTCAAGCGAACTGCATACATGTCAGACCATAGGGTTCATCTGAAAGCATTAGAGGAATCAGTAACAGCCCTTAAGTCTTTCTGAGGCGGATCGGGGTGGAGATTAAACAACATCGGTTAAAGGGAGACGGGAGGGGAAATGTGTTTTGGTCTTATAGGCATCTGACAGCTCCTCCATAATAGTGAGCTAATCCTTTTTATACAGTGTGTATATGTCTGTCTGCCTTTACTACACACACTGGCAACATCCAAACACACAAACACAGATGTAGAGTATGCACACAGGCAAAACACACACAGACGCATGCATGCAAGTACACACTCCTGGGCACAGACACATGCATTTGTAAAACACTTAACACATACACAAAATGGTACATAAACACCCGTCTTAGTGTTCTTGGCTGAACTGATGCATGGTCTCTGAACTGTTGATAATTTCTTGACATGTTTCATCATTTCAACTTGACATCTGTCACAACTGCTCAGGCCACCGTCGCTAAATAAATCCTCCTGCCAAGACCTTGGCGAGGAAGTATTACTACAAGTTATGCTATCGGCTAAGGTGCTAAAGCAGAGTGTGTGGCTATCCCTGGCACAGCACTACAAGCTAGTTAGACACCAAACTGACTCATAATAAGTGCTAATGACAGGTGTCCCTTCGTGTTTGGTTTGCTGTGCGGAAATGTTGCCAAATGCCTGCCATCACCAGCGTCAAAGACTGCAGTGTGCAAATATTCTGTAGGATGAGGTGCCTTATCTATTGCTGTGCACTTGTTCAACTCATTAAAAATTAATTGATATGTGACATTTGATATCCATTGTTGAATCACTCTGGTGACATTGATGTGACAGACTCAATTTGGCCAGTCAGGCTGCATCAGAGTAAGAAGTCATTTTGTCCCTCCTATCATTATCTCCCTCATCGCACTCTGTGATTGCACAGACCAATTAAAACGGATTAACCTCCCATCCAGTTCGGCCCTTTCTGCCACCGAATTGTTGTGTCATTTACAGAGCATCATGGCTGCCCGGGCTCACTCTTTGTTTTTCGTTCTCCTCTCTCGGGGGCTGTCGAAAGTAATAATTGTGTTTCTTGCTGTGTGATAATGCGATGCTCTCTGTTCCTTTCGGGTCCGTATTGAAATCTCGATCCTGTCCCTCTGCAGTGGCTATCTCCCTCCATATCTGAAGAACTGATGGTATCACCCTCCCCCTGTGAATTTCCTCCTCTCCAGTTGAATTATCCATTCTCCCCCTATTGCTCTCTTTCTCAACTCTCAATATTTCCTCTCTGAGTTCCCTATCTTCCCCCTTTAACTCTCCTTCACCACTACATTTCCTCCATCTTGCTCACTCTGTCTTTACTCTCCTGCCTCCCCCTCTTTCTCTCCTCTCTGTCACAATTCACTTCTGCCTCTTATCTGTCCACCTCAATCGCACCCCTCTGTCTCACTTCAGTCTAACTCGGTATCCTAAAGACGTTCTGCATGTCTCTGGCCAGGAAGCATCAGAGTGTAACCTGCTAAATTGGAATGTTATGGTGAGGCAACACACACGCATGAGAAACCCTTGAGTTAATGGACAATTTACCTCACCTCATTGTTATTGCCTTTACATTCATTAAGCCCCCTCTGCTCTCTCCTCTGCCTCTCTTTATCTCTCTTCCACTCACTCCTTTATTCATTCTCTGCTATCTCTCTCTCAGACTCAGACTGGTCGTCTTCATCCTGCATTCTTCTTTATTGTGTCCCACCTAGTGTATGTTTCCTGTGGCTCTAGTGTTTGCCTTCCCCTCTTTTCCACCCTCCTTTCTGTCTCCCCCCACTCTCCGGCTTGAGCTGTCCAGCCTGGTTTCTCCAGCACCTGCTGGAGTAAATGGTAAAATAATGGTAACAGCCAGCCATAAATCAAGCCAATTGAAAAACATCACCATTAGAGTCTCCATCTCTTTCCCTCCCTCATCTGCTCTTTTCTGTGCCCTTCACCTTTGTTCCAGGAGGGAACGAGGGAGGGAAAGATGACTACTAGCAAGTGTTGTGGGGGGAAAACAGGGGCTTCCAGGGAAGGTGAGGGATAATGAAAAATAAATACAACACATGTGTTACTGTGCATGTGTGTGTATTTGTGTTTGTGCATTTGTCAGCTCCAGAGAATTAGATCCAGTCTTTAAGCTGTTACTGGTATGTGGATGCTATGTGCTCCGTCCTGACCCGAAGCTTAGAGGAGAAGGCTCATGCGGAAGGAAGAATATCCTTGTGTCAGCACATCCGCAATCCGTTTCTGTGTGTGTGTGTGTGTGTGTGTGTATGTTTGTGTGTGTGTGCATGGCCAGGCATGTATTACAGGCTTAAGGGAGGGAAGAGAAAAATGCGTCACAGCGAGACAGATAGCGCGAAATGGCAAAAAGAAAGGATAGTGATAGTGAGAGATAGACAGAGGCAGAGTGCATGATGGTAGTAAGAAATTTGCAACATTGGGTGCTGAGTGAAGCAACGCGTTAAATGTGATATGACACGCAGACATGCATATTGTAGACACACTGACTCCTCTATCCTCATTCATAGAAGACAAATGCATTGAAACACACACACACACACACACACACACACACACACTTGTCCATGCACACAAATATTTAGTTACAGCAGCTGATTGCAGGCTATGGTGCATTGTTCAGACTTTATTGGACCAATAAACGGCAGGTGTTCAGACAGAGGCCTGTCTGGGTTTGGTTGCTGTGGTGATTCTTGCCAAGATACATGGCTGAGAGCAGTGGTCAGGAGGTATTTAGATCCTTTACTTAAATAAAAGTAGAGATACCACAAATACTCAAATACTCTGTTTCAAATTCTACCCAAATTATATATTTTCTCACCTGCTTCTGGTGGTATCCAGCCAGGTTTTGAGAAATCCATCTCTGAGATTACTGCCTCCACCTCAGTACTGTGTAGGTGAATTGAATTTTGCAGCTCACAGCCATAAAATATTTCCTTTTAAAAAATTCAGCAGCAAAGTGTCTTTTCAGAAACAATATCCCGGTTACTTTGGATGATCCACAGAGCTCGATAGTGTATTCCAAAATGAACAAAATGATCTGCATGCAATAATAAGTAAGTAGGTCAGGGGGATCTGTGTTGTTAATGATGAACTGTCCCTTTAAGCAAAAAAACAAAAACAAAACAAAAAAAAACTGTTGTATTATTGTAAAGAAGAATTTGAAGTGCACAATGTACAAGCACTCAATATGCAGATTGTCCCCTTTCACTGTTACAGTATCTTATTACATTGTTGGACAATTGACTAATGCAGCCGACGAAGTTAAATTTAACTGCTTTATAAAGTCTTGCATAGTTCAGTATAGAAGAATGAAGATTTCTTAAAAAGAAAAACAAGTATCTGAATCTGTCAAAACAATGTCAATTTTAGAGTTACAGTAAAAAATCAACAAACAGCTGAGAAAAGAAAACTCGCACAAAAACCCCATATTCGTAAGTATTCATGCGTGCACTGTATGCTTGCGCTCACAACTCCCGCACACTCGACTGAACCACGCGTGCCATGACACATCCTGACAGATACACACCCATCCACACATCCCTAACAGACTCCCAGCGCAAAGGCCATACTGCACCAAGGTGCTGACGGCTGTCATGTTAATATGCCAGGGAGGCTGGAGGATTGGGTTGTTACCAGCAGGATGAGTTGGAGGAGTAGAAAAGGGAGAGGAGAAAGGTGGTGTGTGGGGTGGGGGGGACTATAATTCTTAAATCATTTATCCAGCTCTTTTGCAACAAGTGACATCTACTCCAGCAGAATGATTAAGTGCACAAAAAGCCTTGTATTTGTCTTTATAAAGTGTTTCAGGCAGACTAAATCATCATATTTTTACAGAATAAGTACTACACAGGGCAGAGCAATAATTCAATGTTATTGTTTATCAACTTTCACACTGTGGCAGTATGAACATAATGTGTTATTTCTTTGAGAAATTAAAAGACCTTTTGCTGAACCCTCTCTTGAACATCCATTGTCCAGTCATAACTTAGCCACTGTAACAAGGCACAGCATGCCTGTCAGGTTTTGGATTTCTCCACATGTTGAAGCAGTGCACATGAGGTTGCTGTGTGAGAAGTACTCTGTCTCAAAAGAGCTGGAAGGGTTGAGTGTCTCTATTGCCTTTTCAAATCCAAAAAACACAACAGCAAAAATGTATGTTCTCTACTGTCAGTTGCAACATTAGTGCTGTATGTCCAGCTAATTAGATTACTACCTACAGTAGTGATGCTAACATAGTGTTATTTCTGATGCCAAGGAGCATATCATTAGTGCTGTGTTATTCAGTCAGGTCTACAGGTTATTTTACAAAGAGACCCATTTGCCACTGTATTGGGCACTATGTGGATTATATTCAGAGGCAATGTATTTCTTGAATGAATGAAGTGCCACAGTAATTAAGAGCAGCAGAGACAGTGGGATGTTGCTGAGGTGGATGGTATCACACCAGAGAGGTTCACATCTAGAGTCCTGTCGGTGGTTAGGTTTAGGCAACAAAAGTGCTAGGGAAAAATTATGGTTTTTATTAAATATAAATAAACACGCTATGTCTTAAGTGTGGGCACAACAACTGTGGACTATTTTCTGTATTAGACCTGACCCTGAAGTGCTGTGAGTGCCTAAACATAACCATAATGAAGCAAAATAATGCTGTACTGACTACAAATTAGTATTGTACTGCAACATGGGATAATTTGGTGGAAAACAAATCCATTGTCATCATCACTTGTGATTTGCCAAATATGTAAATTAACAACATATCCTCATTACAACAGTTGCAATACATGTTTTGTACAAAACACATTTGTTGTTGGAGATTAGTTGTATAGAAACATAATGTCTAGGAGACGGGTTTGGTTTGCCAGACTCAAAGCTGTTTCTTTTTCAAACAAGAAAATAAGGTATTATTTTCATGCTGTACTGTAATACTAAGACTAAGTAGTTCTACCCCACAGTAGAATAAAAATGCTCTGTCTTTATTTCCTTGGATCATCAGCTGGAGAGGATGCAGCTTTAGCCTCAGTCTTTTAGCAAGTTCGTCCTCCCAAGAAAAACAACAGCATCAATTGTTTCAGAAAATGTCCAAGAATTACATGTATGTCCTTATGCTGCCATAGGCATTATGATTTTTCTCCCTCAAATGCAGAGGAGGAAGTCAGACATGCTTTGACAAAGCACTTGACTTTAAATTACACATTATTTTAACCGTGACTGCAGTCATTACCTAACCTAATTGTTGGCTTTAACCATGATGACAAACGTCCCCTAACCTTACTGAAGTTATAATTTTAATCGAAATCATTACCTTTCCCTAATCTCAACAAAGTGGCTTTTGTGCCTAAACCTTAACTTCAGTGGTACAAGGTCAAGTTTTATTTTTGCAAGAGAAATGAGAATGTAGAAAAACATAGAAACAAGAAGCCAGCTTTTGTCTGTCTTTGTGTGACACCAAGAACCCATAGTTTCCAAAATGTCTGTATTTTGAGTGGTCAGACTTTCTTCATTAGGGAGGCATTATTATTTTGACTATTTTAGATGTGATTTTTGCATCATATGTACCAATATCTGGAAATGTGTTATCAAAATTGTGATATTGATCTCAACCACATCTCCCAGGCCAAATACTGAATGATCAACTTCAGGTCATGATGTATTCCCATGCAATGGATAAAACAGAGGTGTGGAATAGAGGTCCTCTTATGTAAATGGTAGTAGATGCGGAGAGTGGTTGATGAGATGAAGATGAGGGGTGTGTGTGTGTGTGTGTGGACGGGGAATGGGAATGAGGGAGATAGGGAGTTAGGGAGGGGCAGTAGGAGGCTGCACAGGATGAGGGAGGGGAGAGAAGTCAAGACTGAGAACGCGAGAGGGGATGTTGATGATAGGATGAAGATGCACAGGGGTGGTGGGGGGGGAGTGGAGGCATGTTGTGAAGAAGTGGGGAAACGGGTGTGGGGATTGTTGGAAGGCAGGAAGGGAGGGGAATTTGTCTCCATCCAGCAGGAGTGTGGTCCTCACTGGCCCCTGCGGCACCGTCTTCCCAATCTCCATCCCTTAATCAAGGAGAAGAACAAAGATATGCATGTTATTAAAAATCAGGCCCGTCAAAAGGAGCAAGGGAGCAGGGGAGAGGGAGAGAAATAACTAAATAATGGCATAGTAGAGTATAAATATAGTGATATCCTCCAGGCATGTTCTATCTATCGCTCTTTTTTTCCTCGGCCATGAAGGAATTCTTTTCTCTCTTTCGCCTCTCTCTTTTAAATAAAAATGAAATGGTGTTGATTTTCATTGTCTGCCTTCGCTATGTCTCCACGTCCCATCTCTATTTTAGTGCAGACTGCCCATCTCTTTTTTTCCTCTCTCTCTCTTTCTCTCATTTCAATGCTTCTGTTTTGTGACTGGCTCTATCTCACTGTCTTATTAGCTTTGTTCTCATTCTCTGTCTCTCACCTGTTCTTCCTTTTTCTCCCGCACTCACCCGCACCGTCCATCACACCCTTATTTTGTGTGATGTCAAGCTAATCACTCTGCCACTGTTTCTCTCTGCGTCTCTCTCTCCTTCTCTCTCTCTCTCTCCCTCTCTGTCCCTCTGTGGTGTGAAAGTGATTATGGTGGATGGCGCATTAGGCGGTTTGTGGAGTGGTGTGCATGTGTGTGTGTGGGAGTGATGATGATGGCATGTTGAGAGACAGGTGAAAGGTGAGGCATGGGGTTCGGCTACAGACAGAGGCGTCAGCGTGTCATCTTTTATCAGCAGTGTTTAGTACTGGGTGTGTTACCCTCATGTAATTTGCGGCTCAATGTGGAATTATACAATATTTACAGCTCAGGATAATTAGAGGTCTGCAGTCGGCTATCATAGTGTCCCAGAGGACACAGACAGTCTTAATTACATGTTGCATATTTGGATTTAGTCAGAGTTTAATATTTGACTAAATCCAGTCGTCAAATCTCTATGTCCAGTAATAGTACAGTAAGTAACTAAAGCTATGTCCCAGTTCCATATTAATTGTGAGCTGGTTCTGAATCACAATCACAGATTGTCATTACAAACACTGAAGACTTGATTTTTGAGTGTGCTGTTGATGTGTGCTGTTGTCCCACAATTCAGGGCACAAAGGAAATGGAGGCGTTGCTCATGTATTGCATCATATCCATATCCTTTTAGTAAGAAAAAGTAAAGTAAATTGGTATTCTCACTGCAAAACCAATATAGTATTACAATTAGTATATAGCACACACTGTGTCCAATGAGTATGTAGTGTGGTTGTCACTTTAAGGAAAAATATTTTTTGAACAAATGAGAACGAACACGATATGTGTTCAAATTAATTTTAACCAGCTAAGTAGTGCAAATGACATTCATGTTCTTCATTCTGCTGCCTCGCTCCAGAGACATGCTAATGTTTCTGTGAGGCAGATGGATTTTACAAAGTCAGCAAAAAGCCTTAAAGGGGTGTTGAATTCAAACTGCTTCCCCATATTTAACTCTGAGATGGTTTAGAGTCATGATTATCTGTTCAGCACAGCTCGCCACTTCACTCTATTTACCTTGTGTACTGAAGGGGCAACAGCACATTTTGGGTACAAGGCAGGACCGGTTGCACTTGTACACTGAATAGTTTCATTAGAAGAAATCATAACAGATCTAGTATATGATTTTTTTCCCCCCCAGTTCCTTTGAATGTGACTGCTGCGTTAACTCAGTGGTTTTGCAAACATAGAGGTAAAAAGATGCATGGTAGTTGGGGAAAAAAGTTGAATCTGACTCAACTTTTGCTGCAGTGCAAGACAACATCATCAAGCAAGGTGCTGTGTTGGCCAATCCCATACATGCCAGCGCACCCTCCTGGTAGATTACTTAGTGATGTGTACGGCATATTTCTATCATGCAGTCATTGTAATGAAAGATATAATGACTCCTGCAGTGATAACCTGCCACAGCCATACAATCCTCTCTCACAATATTATAAACTATGCAGCCTCCTGTATTTTAATGCAGGTCTGTCTTCAATCTGAATGCTAAGCAGTAGCTTTCTGTAAAGTACAGATATTGTCACTTGAAACATTAGCCTACTGGCACGTAGCACAGCATACTAATACCACTAACACCTAAACTATATAATAATCCCATTGAGTCCAAAACCTCTGCAATAACTACCTTTGTAAAGTTCATAATGTTCTGTTGTCTCGAGGCCAAAAGAGTATTCACTCACAGGCCGTAGCTGCTGCAGAGCTGTTGTGCTGGATAACATTATACTGCGCAGGTGTTCATGTTATTGTGTTGACCCCTGTATTTGCCATAATATAAGTCTGAAGAAGGCATTTACCTCCCCTTCTCCTTCTTTTCTCTTTTGTTATAAAAAAATATGACAACACAAAGTGGGTGTTGACCACTTTGACCTTCTTTGACCTTCTTTTTTGTTATCATTTATGAGTTTCAAGTGATTCTGGATCAGTAAAACACATAAACTGCGTGCTCCCTCTCCATCTGCCCTGTTTAGCTCTCTCTCTCTCTCTCTCTCTCTCTCCCTACTACACTCTCAAAAACACACAACACACAAAAACTTATCTGCCTGACAGAGAATTTATTCCAATACATAAACAGTCTAGCAAATGCTGCCCAATTTCTCAGGTTTTCCAGCAGTATTCATGATTTTCTTTCTATGACAAATGGAACATTTGTAGGACACAAAATAAGCAGATTGCAGGAAAACAAGTCAGATTTCTTGTGCTGCTCCAAATTTCTGCCATTTATAGGCCCAGGTGCAGAACATGATTGGTTTTCTAATAGGTAGCTGGCTTGAGACACATCGGGGATATGGGACCACCTGGGTGTGTGCGTGTGCACATGCGTTTCATGGCCTGTTTGACAGCAGTGTGTGTATGTGTGGCAGTGTGTAGGTGCAGTCGCCCTTGGTTGTGCTCATTAGGCTACAATGAGAATGGTATGTGCTCATTACGGAGCGAAGATTTTGCACAAGTCGCCATCGTATCGGACATGAAGTCATTGAGGAAGACAACAAAGAATGTGCAGCATGTGATTTGTCTGCTCACTCAGTGGTACAAATGTGTTCAGATCAAAGACCCCAAGTTAAACCAAGCTGTAATGTAGTCAATGCAGAAGTACCTTAAATACACGCTGGGTCCTGGAAAACTTACACTGTATAGGGAGAAGTTCTACTCTAAAAGTAAGAAAACTGATTCAAAATCACGGTGACATTTGCAACATCATTAAAATCCATGCCTTACCATAACATAACCCTGCGCAGCAGTATGTTTTGTAGTTCATTCTGTTTATATAGACAAGGTGGTGATAGAAAAAAGATTTGTTTTTATTCAGAAATTCTGCTTTTAGAGTCCCTAAATGAACACTATTTCTATTTCCCACAAGTCAAAGTCTGTTGTGGCTTAAAGGGATAGTTCAATATTTAGGATGTGAAGATCAATACTACTCTCATGTCTCATGCCAATGATAGAGCTAGAGTGTGGTAAACTGGTAGCCTTAGCTTAGCATAAAGGTTGAGAGCTAGGGGAAACAGCTTGCCTAGCTCTGTCCAAAGTTCAATTGACTACTAACTGTTTTTAAGCTCTGTCATTAATGCACTATATCGTTAAATTTGTGCAAAAACCGAAATGTATAAATGACAAACTGTTTCCTAGATCAATTCCTTTAAAGGTTACCAGCTTGACAGACTGAGGCTGGTCAAGTGTTGAGCTAATGGACTTGTCAGTCTTCAGTCCAGACATTGCTGCAACAGTGGCATCATAAATGATCCAACAGGCAAAAAAAAGATCACTGTAACAGGTTCTCATTTATCTTCACATATGCAAAGTAAACACAAACAGCTCAATTTACTGTATAAGATGAAAGAGGCTCTCAATAAGAGATTGGATTGATTTATAGAAGCTAGTGGAACATCAGTTGACTCAAATGTCACATCAGGGCTTTGGTTTTCAATTGAGCTCAACTGGAAAACCTTCAACTTCTATTTAGAAATGCAAAAATAGCACATTAAAAATGAGGGTCTCTATAGGTGACTGTGCTTTTTCTGAATTGTTTCTTGGTGGTGATTTAGAAAATTATTGTCCCATTAATGGGATATTAAGGCTCAAATTGAGGCAGGTCTGTGAAGCGACTGCACTCAGCTGTGGTGGTTGTTGCCTCCATCTCAGCTCCAAACAGGTGCCATGCCATTGCCAGAATTTTGAATTTCTGGCTTTGGTATCTGATGGCAGTAAGTGATAAAAACTACAGGGTTTAAAATCTGCCATCAGACACAGTTTTATGATGTTGCAGAGGCTAATCCCCTAGTTTTCTTCAGTGAATGAGTCCAGCCAATCAGTTCCGTCTCTCTCACTCTCTCTCTCTCTCTCACTCTGATTCCAGCAGTAGCTGCTTGGCATGCCGTGGATGCGTCCTCCTTGCAGACATGACTAATGCATGGAACACACAATATATCTGCCAGTCAAAGCGAGCTAGACGTGTGTGGGCGACATTCTCACACTTACCTTTTGTGTGTGCTTAATAAAATAATTTAATCTGCTAAATATACATAAACCTGGATTATAACATATGATATAAGATCAAATGCACAGAGATCACACTACACACACACACACACACAAACAAACACATACACATCCATTTTCTCATCTCCATGTTCATTGTCCTTCACCTGATGTGTGTGTTTACATAGTGGTGCTGAGATCCCTGTGGTTTGCTGATGTTCCATCATAGTGTTCGCTCTCACTGAGCTGGCACTTCGCCACAGGGCCGGTCACGCTAATAAAGACCCTTTGAACTGAACCGAATTGACTTGAGACATGCAGAGAAAGGGGGAGGAGAAGTGAAAAACAGAAAGAGAAATGGAATTAGGAACAAAGACTGAAAGAAAGACAGAGATAATGTAAGATCATGTCCTCCAGGTGAAGACCTTCCCAGGTACAAATCTATGATTTTTGCCTTTTTTCCTGTTGCCCATGCCAACATTCATAATTAAAGGCTAGGCAGGTTAAATGGGGCCTTTAGATAAAAACAGATGACGTGGTTAGATAATGCTTGTTTCGCCCTTCATTTTGATTTGTAAGGTTGTACTCGGGCATTTGACATTTTGACATCTGACATTTAAAAAAATGGGCAGTAGGCTTCACTTTGGCATTTTATTAGGTTTTATTTTATTTTTTATTTTTTGAACAGTACATCAAAACTAAAATGTGAAGAGAGAGAAATGCGACACAAGCCTGATTTGAACCCATTTCTGGCCCCCGTGTCAGTACTGGAGCGCTGCCAAACTTGTTATGCCCTCCTCTCCAGTCATTCTACACCTCTAACTATTTCTCCAATGACAACGGAAATCTTCAAATTTTACAGCCTTGATGCTGGATAATACTTACTGTTATCTTTTCCAAATCTGTCAACAGATTTTGTACCACCCACCTCACCTACATTCTTGTAAATATATTCTTAGAGATCAATGTTGATGAGTTTATTTGGAACCTAGTCCCAGATTAGCAAAAAGGCTATCATATGTACCAGATTGAATGTCAATCAAACAGTCAATTATGGCACAACAAGACATCCACGAGCAGGATGAAACCCACAGGCTGTGTGCATTAGTTACTGTACCACTGATGAAGCAATGTGACATCTTGTGTGTGGGCCTGCGGCAGCTTCAGGCCTGCAGAGGCTGTCTAGTCCGACTAATGAGGATGGAGAGCGAGGTCAGAGATGATAGCTAAATAAGGACCTTGATATGACTTTAACACTGTGTCATAGCGTGTCACTGTATATGTGTGTGTGTGTGCTCGGAGGTAATGTCCTCCCACCTTCCTGCTGTTATGTTATGACTAGCGTCCTCGCTCTGAGCCCACTGTCAACAGGAGGTGTCATCCACGCAGCTCAGCCATCAGCGCACTGCTGGCTGCATTCTGAACACTGACAGAGATGGACATACCTCCATAAACACACAAAATGTTTCAACGTGCACAAATACACACACAGTTGCATATCCAATGCACTCTTTATTAGGCATTCTGCAAGCATAGACAAATACGGGACACGCACATGCTCCCATGTGTACGCACACACTCCCTGCTCTGTCAGTTCTTCCACTGGCCGCTGATGAGTGTCCATGTTATGCAAACTCATAATAAAACACTGTCAGAAACTGTGAGTGTGTGTCAGTTCACCTGACAGGAACAGAGGGCCGTCTTCCTCACTCACTATCCCATTTTCCCTCTCTCTAACCTCATCCATCCTGAGGCAGACTCGTTACCACAGCACTTAAATTCAACCGAAGTTGACGTATACTCACTTAACATTGACACATTTCTTGTTGCTGTCTCTCTTCCTTAACTAGTTCCTCTGACCGCTGTTGGAAGTTTAATGGATAAAAGCCTCTTTTTTGTTCAGATTGTACAGAATTATAAGGCAGTTGCCAGGATACACTGGACATGTAATTGCTCACTTGAAATTAGTATTTTTTGTTTTCAGGAGGTCTGTAATTTCCTCCACTCAGCACGACTTTGAATTAAAGCATGCCTGTCTAAGGTGGCATACAGAGAACTAGTATGGCGTGCCATCTATGCTTTAATACAGAGCTTAGCAGCCACAGTGGAGTTGTTAAGCAGCATTGTAGCTGAATGTTAACCAATACTTTAATGCCAGCAGGCCTGATTGTGAGTGTAGCTGTCAGGAAGAACAGGAACTAAGCTCCACACTGGGGCCTGTTTCGAACACGCACCAGATGAGCAGCTGATCAGGAAGACGGTGCCTTGCAGAAGAGCACAAGTGACATTTCAACATTCGAACGAACTCCCAGACTTGTTGTCAAAAATATTTCTTAAGGGGAGGGAAAGCATTTGAAAATGTGGTTGCATATTTTTTTCAGTGATAATGGGTACATTTGCGTGTGGACTGTCACAAACGTTCTGTATACGACGTCTCTTTGGTGTGCCAGTGCTTACAGTGTGCAGGCAGATACTACGTAGGCGTGTGTTTCACTTTTCCCATGAAATATATGTTCACTCCTCTGAATCTGAATAATAAAGTCACAACTTTATGAATCCATATGCTACTCTCTTGGCTGCCCCAACAGCCTGTATATAGTTTGTCAGCTGTTGTTTTAGCCTGTAGGCCCCTTGTGATGGGATCATTTAAGACTTACTCGCTTCACTGATAGTGAGAGTGACACCTCCCTTTATGTGTCTGTATATGGGGCAGTGTACGGGGACTTCACTTTGTCACATTTAGAACCATCTCACCTAGCAGCCCTATTCTTTGAAGGCATTTCTTGCCGCATGACTGACTTTACTGTACAGTAAATGAGTTGTTTCTACTGCTGCAGGAATATGATTGTTTCTGCAGCTCCTGAAAGAGAACCCACCCTACCCCCCCTTTTTTTGAAGCACTGCTCCTCATATAATGGCTTTTTACAGGCAGGAATGGAATTTGCTCTGCGTACGGATGTGAGACCCGCTGGTCAATCATAGCAACTCACATAGCAACAAGACCTGCGTAGGACAACCGAAATAGATGAGATGAATCAGTAGCAGTGTTTTACTGTTGGCACACTTCATCTCCTGGCCATGACAACGGCTTCGTGATCAGTGTTTGTCAGTTTGTCCCTGCATTCTGGAGTGGATAACGTTGCCAAGAAAAACAGTGTGCACAAAAGAATCCAATTAGGGGTTGGAATAATTCAAATGAAAGATATGACTGTAACATTAATATTGTTACCTTTGTGTGAGAGCGCTTCCTTCACTTCTGAAGCTGCATACAAGGTAGAGAAGGCACAAACAATAACAAGAGGTGAGCCACTTGCAGTGATGCCCATGGTCGATCCGTATTTGTACACTCTTGATTGCTCTATACTAGTGCAGATGTTGTAGATGAGGGTTGTTGACCTGGCCACATGGTGTGTGTGCATGCTGCACGGCTCCAGTCTATTACACCATAGCCTGTAGTGAAACCTGAGGGTAGCCTTCATAGATTGATGAGAGTTCACACAGATCACTGGAGCCCGGGGTGAGGTGATACAGATGCATATGAGCAGGCAGACACACTTAATGTGGTCAGAGAAGGGCACACACTCGCACACAAACACAGATGGACAGGTACAATGTGTGCGCAACCTGTTCAGTCACCCTCACACAGTCCAGAAACATCCCTCATTGCTGTTTTCTAGATGGGGTCGGCATGTCAACAAGCTCACAATGAAAGAAAGGGAATTAGAGTAATGAGAGTGTGTATGTGCATGTGTGTGTAAGCATGCTGTAGGGCTTTGTTTGTATATTAGGCCCAAGTCCTGCATCACTCATTCCAGCACCACACATCAAAGAGACAGGAGTCGATGCTGCTGCCCGCTGACCATATATGGTTCTTCCTGCATCATCCAGGCTCTGGTTTAGCCCATTAGAAAAAGTAGGACAGAGCTGGGTCCTGATGACCATATTTGGCCGGGTGCTCTGTCCCCTGCAGCCATCTTGCCTGCCTCCACCGCATGCTGCCAGGGCACTGCTGCTCAGCTCCATTCCTCTTGTCGTCTATCCCCGTTTCTTCTGTTTTCTCCTCCTTCCTCTCCTCCTCTACCACCACAACAGATTGCTTTTCATCCCCCTCTTGGTTTCTCTTTCTGCTCACTTTGCCCCTTATCACTCCTTTCCCCTCCGCCTCTCTTCTGCTTATCCTGTTACTGCGCTGTTTTGTCTTTTCTCCCCAAACCCGCTTCTTCCGCTCATCCTCCTTCTCCCCGCTTCACCCGCTTTGTTCTTTCCCTTCTCATTACTTCCTGTGTTCCCCTCTTTCTCCCTTATCCTTCCCCAGCAGGAAGCTGTGAGCATCCAGGTTTACTTCACTTGCTGTGTACGGGGAGCCGGGTCTGCTGGCCCCTGGCCTATTCTGGCTCCATCCCCGTGTTCCTAATCAGCCCCACTGCACGATGCACACGTGTTTGCAAATTCATTAATGTACGCACATCCTCACACATGTGCACACACACTTTTCTTTTGTATGAGTCTGTTAGGGTGTTAAGCCCACATCTGCACGCCCATGCGTTTGTTACTGCACATGCACTTCAACGCACGCTCAGTTTGTGGGAGCACGTTAATACTCACACACACACGCGCACACATACTCTTGCTGCCTCCTGGCAGCGGGTTTGATCGCCTGGAAAATGAATACTAAATGCAGGGCAAAATGGCTGGCAGGGATCACCTTGGCTGCGTGCAGCTCACCGCCTGCTCTATGCAGGCATGAAACTAGAGCACCTCTATACCTATCTCCCCACTCAGATATTCTTGGACTCCACAGCTTGATAAGGAGAGACAAAGTGATAGTTGGCTTTTGTTAGTGATTCGGTGTGTAGAGTAGAGAAAGAGAGAGCTCCTCCTGTGCCCTGGCTGTAGCATTCCCTGTGAGCCCTCAGCCTTTTCTCTCACTGCCTCAGATTGGAAGGAAACACACTAGCCTATGCTATACAAAGCATTCTACACACTCTAATGTACACACATACGTGCACAAACATCGACATACAGTATAGACACAAGCAAGTATACACACACACACACACACACACACACAATGCAGAAACTTTTTAATTTCCCCAATCATTTGGAATGAAAGGAGGAGGAGTAGCTAGCTGAGGACTGGGCCAAGTGGGAGCAGGGCTTCCTGAGGCTGAAAGAAACTGTTTGGGATTTAGACACATACACACACATAGAAATACACACATGTGCACACCCCCTGGTAGTGGAGTTGAATGTTTTCCCTTGATTTCAAGATGATTTCTTTCTGTATATTACTTTACTGATTTTAGTGCAATTTTACCCACAGATCTGGAGAAAATTGATTATTTTTTATAGTATTATTTCATATTTATGAGATTATGTTGAATATTTTTAGCATTCCTCTTCAAAATTAGCTCTTTTAGGTGGAGAAAAAGACTAATCCAACTCTACAGAATAATTTGTTTCCATGTTTTTTAGTATACCCTCCAGTTTAAATACATTTGAGTATGGGAC
Organism: Lates calcarifer; assembly: GCF_001640805.2. Taxonomy (NCBI): domain Eukaryota; kingdom Metazoa; phylum Chordata; class Actinopteri; family Centropomidae; genus Lates; species Lates calcarifer. The sequence goes on along the minus strand of NC_066847.1, from coordinate 9,311,229 downwards.
CGTGGGAGTATACAACAAATTTTGCAGTGCTGACCTGAGGTTTTTATTCTGTGCCGTGCAGCCATTTTGGGATGTAATTTTAGTCACTTGAGACATAGAAGCATTGTTCTCACACATTTAGTTGCAACATTGTTGTTCTCTGCACTCAAAGCTACACCTGTTGAATATGGTGCAGCACCGATTTAAGCATCAAAGTCTTCATGTCTGATTAAGCCACTTAACAATACAAATTTTCTGTCTCCTTTCAGCACTTATCTTGATATATAAAACATTTTGCTACATAACTGAACTATAATCTGCTACTTTAACACAAAAAGTGGATTTACTGCAGGGATTGATCCAGTTGTATTGCCATAGTCATGCTATCTCAAGGCTTGACTTTGCATGGCAGCATTAATGAAGTTTGGAGACATCATCTTTGTTCAATTACATATGTACACAAACACATAGAGTAGATTTTGGCCAGAGTGCCAGATAATACTGGGATCTCGATTGTCCTCCTCTAAAACCAGAGGAGAAAAAGGAATTTTTGCACGGCAATAAAAAGAACAATTAAGGCCCTTACCATCGCTTATTATGTGTGTTTTCTGTCTACATGTGTGTGGCAGGAGAGTCACATGGCCACTTGGATGGAGGGTTTACAATACACCCATGTCTGTGTGTTTATATGCGATTATGAGTCTTTTTATGTATATGAGATGTGTTCGTAGCACAGCGGGTGTGTTTGTGTCCGAGTGTGTGTGTTTGTGAGTGGGTAGTGTTTGCTTCTGTTATCAATCCGGGCCAGACGACAGAAGCCCTTTAGTGGAGAGTTAGTTCAGTTTAGCATGAAGATGAGGTTTGTTGGCCCGCGTGTGCCAGCATTACTTTGCCTAGTGTATTCCTGTGTGTCAATGAGTGTGTGTGTGTGCGTGTGCATGTACATGTGTGTGGTCTTTGATGTCAGCTGGTGGCTGCTACTGTTTGCAGATGTGAGCGTTAGGTAATCACAAAACACAATCACTCTGGTCTATTCCTGAACCTCTGCCATTATATATAGCATTCTCCTCATCCACCCACAACCTCTCTCCATTTTTCTCTCTCTCACACACATTTTCTCTTTTTTTTCCCTCTATTTTCCATCTCTCCTCTGCCTCTGCCTCTGCCACTCCTCATCTCTGTCCTCCATCTCCTACTCCCACACTCACTCTATCTCTGTGTTTTGTTATATATTACTGCTCTCTGTTGTTTGTCTCCGGTCTCTGGACATTTTTCTTGTCATCTCTCTTTTTTCCCCTGCTCCCTCAACCGCTGCCCCCGAGCCCCTACACTCCACATCACTTCCCACCTCCCTGCGCTTCTCCCTCCTCCTCACCCCACAACCTCCCTTCTTTACCCTTGCTGTCCACCTCCTCCTCCTCTCCTCCCTTTTTGCCTTCCATCACATGTGTGCACGCTGTCGGAGGGGGGAGTATTGATTGCACGCTTGGCTGACAGGCACAGTAATGGACGACTTGGAGTGTGTGTGTCTGCGTGTGTGTTTGGTGGAGGGGAGGGGGTGCTTAAGCAACAGTTCTGGCAATAACTCACCTGACCAAGCGGACGGCCGCCGGGCAGGCAGGCGGAGTGAGAGGTGCTGCAGCACACGGTGCAAGTTGACAGCCTGCATTTGAAAGCAACCGAGCCAAATATAGGGCAACTTTCAAATCACACACTATTACTTCCTGGGGGCGGAGGGTGGGGGGGGGACTCATTTTTGACCAGCCACACCATGTGAAAACACTGGCAATAAAATGGATGAGTAAATTCAGAAGCTGCAGTCACTAGTCTCCCTTGCCGTCATATTATATTGTTTTACATTTATCTCAGACATGCAGGAAATCAAAAGCGCTGTTTTCAAAAACACAGTGCGCTTTGTTGTTGCCAAATCCTGAGCCATGCTCCTCAGTAATCACCACTGCAGCATGGACAGCGACACACTGTAAGACATACATTGCAGTTAAAATGCTAATATGGGCGATTCAATTAAAACTATCTCTTTTCCATCGCCCATAACACCGTTTTGTGGCTTTTTGTGTCCACTCTTTTATGGATTATTATGGAAACAGAGAGTGGGTTTCTCTTCTCTCAGGCAGTTTTTGGACATTGTCATAATGATTGCAGAGCTTTATGCAGCAGCTCCTTTGACAGTGGAATAGCTTTTGTCTCATGGTGCTGATCTAATAGAGAAAGCATGTGACAGTTAGGTTCAGGCTGGATACTGTTACAAATACTGTACATACATGATCCTATTCTGGTACATGTGCAACCTGCCAACAGCCTAATTATGTGGTTTCTGCACACACCAGTACAATGCAGTGTGTATTACCAACAAAGCACACATAAGTGTTATCATCATTACGACTGTCATAATATGCAGCACATACAGCAGAGTACATAAATACATGGTTATGCACTTGAAATCACAGTGTGTGGCCACATATTACCACATCTCATTAACACATTAAATCTGTATTCAGATGAAAAACACAGCTGTTAAACATGGGAACTGTGATAGTACACTACAAATAGTAATTCCAATAAATAAGCAAATGAATGAAAGACATATTTCTCATTCATAATTAAGTTAAAACCTGACCTAGATCAAGTAATGTGAATGATTCTAATTTGAGATGCCAGTAGTAAGCTGTATAAAAGATGAATGTGGATATTCATAATTCTGTAGTAAGTTGTGGAACTTCTAAGGCTAATGTACCGTGGGCTAACTAGATGTATTATGCATTTATTCGCCAGAGCTTGCTACTGATTTACTGAACAATGGAGCAAACAAATGCTAATCCAGCATTAAATATGGTGCTGTTGCATAAATATTCTAACAAACATTGCTTTTAACATATGCTACCATCTATTAGCATAGAGTCACCGAGGGATAAGCAACGATTTAGCATGAGAAAGCTGAACTAAGTATAGTGTTGAAGTGTTTGACCACTGAATGACAAACTGAATCACTTAATTGACCTTGTGAAGGTTCTACTCTGGTCATGGAGACACACATACAGAAATACACACACATACAGCCTGAAAGTAACCTGCATTTTCCCCCACAAATAATCACTATGGCACTTTATTTTTCTTTTTATATCTCAATGGCTCTTCTGCAGCGAGGCAGCTCTCTCGCTCAGCTGACAACAAGCTTTGTGGAGACGGGTTGAACAGCCAATCTGTCCTGCTGGTGAGGGACATTAAATATTGACTTAGAGATAGAATCAAGGCCCAAATGGCGAGAAATTATTCATCATTTGTCAGATGCGATGTTTTTGATCATCTGAGCCGTTGTTATGCTTCGGACCTCTGGCCTCCGGTGCTCTGCTGCTGACCTTGGACTGAATCCCATCACGCCCATGTTAAGATGAAATACATATTGAAGTTAACAGCTTACTTCTTAAAAGCACAGTCTGAGCAGCTGAAAGGACTGATAATACACTCATCTGGTACACCAGGAGATTATTAGGGATTTACAAACAAAACACACTATTTATAACAGAAGGTACTTGTGTTTTCTCAGTGCATTTTTGCACTGATTTTTAAATCAAATTTATGTAATTACTGTTGGTAGCTAAGCAAAGTCAAGTTGTATTCCTTTAATTCCTCCACTGTAAAATTGTACATATACAGTGCAGCAACATGTGTCAGGTTGTAAAAAACATCTAATCTCAATATTTTGGACAGGCTGAAGTTTTTGCATATTTGTTGCAAGAAATGTGATTTGCTCTCATCCACAATAGTACAAACAAAACACTGCAGCAAAACTCGCGATCATTAATCATACTAAGTGGTTAAATCCTCAAAAAGTCCTGGCTGTTGCTTCATGCATGATGTCCTTTTTTTGTTTTTCAACCAGGCTTGAGAGGTACAGAAAAGGAGAAAATGCCTCCAGCCTGGGGCTCCTGAAAACAATTTGAGAATCCTGTTGTCTGTGATGCATTTAGCACAGATGGATACACAAATAAAAAGCTTTTAATGCAAAACTGATGCACAGCAATGTTTTGAAAGTGCCCAGTCACTCCATATTTTTGTGTTTTGCTGAATACCGCTGCCCCTCCCCTCGCCCCTCTCCAGTCACTACCTATCTGGTCTAATAGTGTGATGTCTCATCTTGAGCGGAGATGACCGATTTTAGACTCAGTCATGGGTGACAGAATTATACAACATTTTCAGGAGACACACAAAATATTCAGGCAAACTGTGAAGTAATTTTTTAGGGGGGTAAAATTCTGATAAATATCGACCATTACCCCCTAGTTAGACCACAAATCTAAAAATGTAATTATATATCTAATTTGAACTGATTAATATGTATCACAGTCTGTTGAATAGCTCAACAAGGTTAACATCAATCAGGATTGGACACACTGTCTCCGGGCAGTTTACAGAACATAAATAGCAATAAATTAAACCTTTAATGCATAATGTACAATTATAATCTGAAACAAGCAGCTATGATAGAACATATGCACAGCCTTAGGATTAGTACAATAAAATATGGTCAGATGAGAGCATTTTTTCATGGTCAGGCTACTGATATTGAAATTAATATGGTCTGTAGGCTTATCCAGTAAAACTGAAAAACAGTGAAATTGATGGAATCATTTGATTAAAAGGATAATTTATGGCTCAATGCAAACCAAATACTGGAAAGTCATTATTTTCTATTCATTTCCTCCTCCAGCAACATGGCATTTTCTGTGCATTTGAGCAATTCCACAATCTGGCAAATGGGACTTTATTAAAAAAATATTTTCCTGGCATATCCAGTTTACTGGATATTGCAGAATGAAAGACAACAAGGAAGAGTGAGAGTGACATCCACCAAGGTCACGAGCTATAATCGTATCCATGTTGTTTTTAACATGAGACACATTGAAAAAAAAAACCCTCAGGGCTTCACTGTGTTATCTTATTGCTTGTGTGACCTTTTTAAAATGGATGATGCTGTTTTTTTTCTGTTTTAATGAAATTTCTCATAAATAATTTGATCAATTATGTAATCCAATACAGCCACAAGGAGTGGCCTGTTCTTCATAGATTTTGTTCCTTTGTCTATTCGTCTGCATATTCAAGGAGTAGAGTTCTTGTTATTTCAAGTATTAAGTCATTTATGTGCAGGAACCATATTTAGAATCAGTTTTCTGTGACAGTCAGATTTTCCTACTATAGTAACATGAAGGCCAAAGTATTATCTATTAAGACACAGACACAGAGATTGTCACTGAGTCAACACAGACTGGCGCTCGTCTCCAGTCGTGTGGCATTATTCATGGCTTATATTCACCATCTGGCACTAATGCAAAGTTCTCAGCTATTTTAGCAGCAGCATCAAAAGTAAAATGTATTTTTCATGTGTTTATCCTAAGGCGAAATCCTCAACGCAATCAGAAAACAATGTCAGATGAAGTAAACAAGATAATTATTACATTTGTATTCATCAAATTATATATATTTTTTTATCCACCACCTGGTTCCTACTACTTATAAATGTATTACAGTAATAGCTGAAGGAAGTGACGTCTTGGAGGTAACTCTGGCCTCCAGACTCTGTACTTACAAATGGCAATTATTCTAATAAAACACTACTCCTACACTTTAAATTTGAAATCATCACCTTGTCTGATCATTTCAATGATCAAGTTAAATGTCTGTTCATAGAAAGACGTTTACTGGAGACTTGTTATGATGTTTTTATATTATCTCACTGATTCTCTGAAAGCCTTTCACAATACCTGCAGCAATCATAAATATACACTGTCAAACGTAAAGATGATTCAAGTCTTGTTTATTTACTACACATCCATGCACGCTTTTCCTTGAGCAAGAGAAACTAAATTCTCACAGACCTCTTTGTAAAATGTCCTTAATGAAAGAGCAGGCAGAGATCCTCAGAAAATAACACAATGAAATATTTTTTGTTTTTTAACCCTGGCTTTCTACATTAATACTCGACAGTTTAACTCTACAAGAGAGCACGATCATTCCTCTCCTGAATGAGAACAGTGGCTTGCCCTACATATTTTGGTCTTTGCATAGTTACTTTGCATAGTTGCAAGTGAATGCAGTTCAGATGTTGAACTGAGTCTGAGGAGTGCAGTCAGAGAGAATTTGTCTCTTGCCCCGGGCAGCTGAAAACAAACCAAATTTGAGCATCCTGCTTTTTGCAGGGCAAATTAGTACAGACGAAAACACAAACCAGAAACCCTACATGTAAACTTGAAGCACAAGAGCACTTTTGCACCACTCAGTGGCCCCTTTTATTGTCATGTTTTTTGTTTTTTTTTAGCTTCCCTCCTCTCTTCCTGGTCCCTCTCTATGAGTGGTGATAGTGTTGTGACTCGTCCTGATCTCAGATGACCAATTTTAGATGTATTCGTGGGTGACAGAATTATACAACAATGTGAGTGGACAGGCAACATGTCCTAGTCATGCGGTGCACACGCCCGAGTCAGGCGCAGCGTGCACACTTGTTCCCAGTCACGTAGCAGAACCACATTCTTTCTGTTTCTGCCTCTCGCTACTAGAGTGCGGCCAGAAACACACACACACACACACACACACACACACACACACACACACACACACACACTGCAGCAGAGACTGAAGCCCCGCCTCACATGACCAGTGTGCTCTGACTCCCTGATCTCTCATTTACCTGTTCCATCACCAGTTCCCTCTCTCCTCTCTCTCTCTTTCTCTCGCTCTCTCTCCGTCTCCCTCACACTCCTCCCCACTCCCACTCCCTCCTCCTCTCATCCTCGACTCTGTTGCCACGGCAGCAAAACCTGACAATGAGAGAGAGAGAGACAGAGAGAGAGAGAGAGAGAGAGAGAGACAGAGAGCAAATGCCATCTGAGTCATTTAATCCACAACTTGTGTGTGTGTGTGTGTGTATGAGGGTGAATATGTTGGGTATGTTTGTGTACATCTCTATGTATCTGTTGCCCGTGTGTGTCTGATGTGTGTGTGTGTGTGGCGCGTGGGTGTCTAAGTGGGAGAGCTGTGTGGAGTCGGTTCATCGGTTCATCACAGAGCTATGGCTGTGCGAAGGCAAACATTCTACCTCTGTCTGTCTTACTGCATATATCAGTGCTGTTTCCGCTTTCTGTTTCATGTTCACTGTAAATATCTGGTTATTCTAAAGCAATATTCCCTCACCAGCTTCTAGTGATTCACAAACGTTTGTGCTGTCGAAGCTTTTGTGCTTTGACGTCTGTGTTGTAGCCTTTGCTCTGACTGATGGAACAAACTAAACTTCTGCTTTCATGATGTAACACAGTCTCTCTGCATCAGTAGTCAGCTGAAACCTATAGAGGATCTCTGTGTTAATATGAGGTCCTGATGCCACTGCACAGATCCAAGCCAAGTCAAATTTATTTGTGAGGACCAATATAGCGCAGGGACATCTCAATGGGCTTAACAGGCTCATACCATTGATGCTAAGCTCTCTAAGAAGACAAGGAAAATACTACTCACACACACACACACACACACACACACACACACACACACACACACACACACACACCAAAAACCCTTTAGCACATATGCCAAAAAAAAAGAAAGAAAGAAAAAAATTGAAGGAAGCCCCAGGAGAGACAATTCAAAAAGACATCCCTCGTCCTCAGATGGCCGCCTGTGTACCAGGAGAAGTAGCTGGAAAAGACATCTCCAAAAAATGAACAGAAAATCTTAACAGTTAGTACAAATTCAAAACACAAGGGATTTACAGTCTAACAATGGGATTATGATGAGTCAAATACTTAATATACTATTATATAAAATCCTATAACTGAACCCGTAGTGGCTGTTTTAGATGAAAGTGAAACCATTTCATATCCACTGTGACGTCCACCTGATAATTAACACTGATTTAAACTGACAGCACTCTATTCTCACTCAGACATTGTTCTCTTTGCAGCGCAGCGTGTAATAATATCACTCTTATATTTCCAAGGCTTTGTTCAGAATGCAAATTTTAGCTCTCCAAACAAGCCAGGGGGCGAGTGAGTTCAAGGAGAGCTTCCTAATTGTGATTAAACTGCTGTGCTTACATAAGCCACAGCTGCAACAAGTGGGACCTGCGTCGACAGCTAGTGACACTGAACAGCACATCTTTTTTAAAACAGCTCCTGAGGGAAAGCTTTGCTCTGAGCCCCCCCCCCACCCCCACCCCCGGCCCAATGTGATCAGCAGGTGGTACACATGCATGCAGGACGGACTGAAATGAAAGCTCACTGCCAACACATGCAAACAGATAACACACAGATGTGCATCTAGAGAAAACAAAAAGACATGCTCTTGCACACAAACAAGCGCATACACAATGTTCTTTGAACCTTCCTCAAGAGTGGGTCGCACGTGTGTGTGTGTGTGTGTGTGCAGCCAGTGGATGTCTGTGTGTGTTTTGTGTGTGTGTATGTTTGTGTGTGACATACTCGGATGTGACAGTGTCACAGAAGCACGGTGGTTCCCCAAGCAGGCGGTGTCACTGACTGAGGGCCTCTTTGTCAAGGAGAACACTGGGAAGAATTTATCCATGTCCAATGAACAGAGAGAGAAGGAGTGGGAGAGGGAGAGGGAGAGAGAGAGGGCGAGGGAGACGGGGGGTGGTGTAACAGAGAAAGTGCACTGTTGAGATTGAGGAGACCGGTGAGAGCTAAGATAGGGAGAGAGAAGAGAGAGGTCAGTAAAGAGACAGGGGTATAGAGTGTTCCTGAGGAAAAAGAGACAAAATAGATGGCGGCTGAGTGAGAGGAGATACAGAGGTGGGTGAGGATGGAGAGAGAGAGGGAGGGCAGAGAGGTGAAAATGAGAGATCAAAGTGTCTGCAGCCCTGCTGAGGGAGGACAAGGTGAAAACATATAGGAAGAGGGAGGGAGTAACAGCGAGACAAAAAGCTTGAGACTGGAGTTACTTGGATTGGACACAATAATGTAAACACCTGTGCAATCTAATACCAGCCTTCTATAAATATCTTGAAGAAGGGCTGCAACTGATGATTAGTTGCCTCTTTGATTCATCTCTGCATTATCATTTTTGATTCATTGTTTAATCTGCAAATTAGAAAGAGCATAGTGCACATCACATGTTGGGGCTACTAAAAAATCAGCATAGATGAAATGCCTGGCCACTGATGCCAAAACACAGATTTATTTAAGTAGACAGCATTATGTTCCCAGTTGGATCTTTTGTTTTACTTTTTTTTTCTTTCCTTATTCTACAAATTCTCAAGCACTTAAAATCACGCTTTCACAGGGCCGAAGGTGAAGGTGCCAAATCGCTTCTTTTATTCAGCTGACCCAAAGAGATTCAATTTACAATCATATTAAACAGACAAAAGCTACAAATCTCATATCTGAGCAGCAAATGTTTGCTTCATAAATGATTTAAAAATTTACTGGATTGTCAAATTGTTGATTGTTGTTTCATCACTGCTTATAAAGTTACAGACAGTTGCTCTGTCTGAGCAGTGTCTGTTGGAGTTATGTTCATATTGAACAATTCTGTGTAGTTTGTGGTTTTGCAGATTTATTGAGCTGTGTCTGATAATGCGTTTTGGTTTGAGAGGCGTAGATTCAACTCATTTTTGAGGCTGTTTGTGATGTTGCTGTATTAAATTGCAGTACATTGTCAGGTTAATTTTATTTTTACCCACCACGAGAGTGAGAGGAACTCTTCTGAGAAACAAATATTCAACACTATAAACTTCACAAGGTTGTGTTTAAAGCACTACTGTTGTATGTACTGAAGTGCATTATTTACTGTAGCTGTTCATGTTATCATGCCCACCTACTTTATAAGGTTTAGTTTGCATTTAGAATAGCTTTAAGATATGGAGTATTTGCCTTTTCTTATTCCATATGGCCAAGCTAATGTAACCTTTTACCCAACATTCTGCATTCAAGTAAACATTTTCAGAAATCTAATTTGAGATATACGTACCAGCTTTCTGGTAGAACGACACCACATGAATAAATCATATTTGCTCAAAATGTTGAATAACCTCACCTTAAAGTCTGACGTGCCTCAAATCCAAATTCTCAAAAGTCTGTATCACTGAGAATCGAGAGAGGCAAATAAGAAAGAAAGGTGAAGAGAAGAGAAGAAAAAAAACAGATACACTGAAACAAAAGGGATCGGAGGCACAGAGAGATGAGGGTAGAGAGAGGAGGACAAAGGTAAGATAGAAGAGAAAGGCAGAGATGGGGAGATTAGAGAGGTACATGTGAGAGGGAGAAAGTGCGAATGGGTGCAAAGTGAAACTGCTGAGTCAATGCGACCAAGAACATGTGCTGCTGCTTTTATATTAGATGCAGACACAAAGTACTAAACACATAATCCTACAAAAAGCCAAAAAAGAGGTGAGCGAAGGGTCATTGTATTTTTCGACTCCTGCAGTGACACTCTGTACACACACAACAAGCCGACTGCCCAGCTCATCTACAACGTCGGGGGTGGGGAGGTGGGGGGTTAACAAATGCCCTGTAATGTCCTGACTCCCCATGCTCATTTGGGGACAGCGGCCCAGCTGTCTGCAGCAGGCCTCCTCCACTCAACAATGCCCATTAATTGTGAGAAGAATGAGCAAAATAACACTTGTGTCCCATAATGACTGGCGGTACAGTCTTCTTAAATCCACAGCCACTGAAGCCGTTCCACTTGCAAATTCAATTATGGGAGTGATTCATCCTTCCATTATGATAACTGTCAGATTTTCTTGTGTCATACAATAAGGCAGAGGAGGAAAAACAAATGATTTGCCAGGCCCCCCAACGACCCCCCCCCCCCCCCCCCCCCCCCCCCCCCAAGCTGCTTTTCTCCAACTGAGTTCTTTTTGTCTTTCTCTGCATTCCTCTCTTCTCCCACTCCTCCTGCTATCGCTCATCCTGCTTCCTCTGCCTTAGTCTCCGTTCATCCTTTCCTCATCTGCCTGGGGGTATGAGGCGAGATAGCATTCCCTCGTTTTCTGATTTTCTCCATATCTCCCCTGTCCCTCCCTCCCTCCCTCCCTCCTTCCATCCCACTCTAGCCCTCCCTTTGCTTCCTTTCCTTCGCCCACCACACAAACACACACACACACCCACCCCTCTTTTTCTCTCTCTCTCTCTCTCTCTAGATAATTAAGATCTCTGATTTTACGGTTTTCTCTTTCATAATAGGCACTGCAGACACTATAAGCAAGCCGCCAAGTCTCCAGCAAACACACACACACGCACACACACACACACACACACACACACACACACACACCAATACAAAACAGCAAACACACACAAATATGCATATGCCTTCATACACACACTAAGATGAATGCATGCACCAAACAGCTAAATCTCCAACTGGGATGAATGTCCCCTCTGCCTCTCTCTCTCCTTTCTACTTCTCTTTTGCGCACACACACACCAACACACACACACTCACAGAGCGAGTTAGGATATTTATGTATTTTTGCCTTTATGTATTTCTCAGCGGTGCCAGCATGCGGGGTGACTTACAGCAGGATGCAGAATGAAAGCGAGCGAGGGGGGCTAGAAGCAGTGTTTTCTGTACAGCTCAGACTAGTCTGGCTCCGCTCGGCCCTCTCCCTGCTCGAGCTCCCTGCAGACTGACACCCAACTGCTACAGGGACTCAGCCGTGTACTACTACAGCAACAGAGCACGTACAGCAGCCAGCCAGACAGTCCTCGCAGATTAAACACGGCAATAGTATCTTACTATTTTCTCTCTCTTTCTCTTTGACTGTATCTGTCTCCCTGACTCCCTCCACCTTATTCTACTACATTGTAGCCACTTATTTTCTTTCACTCTCCTGCAGCAGTGGAACATGTAGTAAGATCCCTGGCTTAATCAAATTACTAATGCCACACTTTAACAGAAAAGTCCTACATTCAAAGTACAGAAGTGTTAGAAGTGTTTAATATTTAAACTGTCAAAAGTCCTCATATTTTTAATCAGGTAATCTCATTGAGATCAAGGTTTTCTTTTTCAATAGAAACACAACATGAAACATTAATAGTCAGACACCCACTCAACCTGCATACAAGAACAACATATCTAAAGCCAAACAACTAACAATCAAGCAACAAATAGAATTAATAAAAGCAATGACATCAAAGAGTGATGAAAAACAATGAAGAGTACAGTTTTAAAATTCCAGAGGATAATATGATATTGGAACTTGCATAAAGGTTAGTACATACTGTACATACAGGATTTTTTAAAGTATCTTTTATGCCTTTGATAGCGACACTGGAGATTGACATAAAATGCAGGAAGAGAGAGCAGGGGAATGACATGCAGCAAATCGTCCGGCCAGCTGGGAGTCAAAGCAGGATATTTAAGACTATGTAGTTGTTGGACTGTGTGCAATAGTTTCAAGATTTAAATGAGAGGTTCAAAGTACTTTGGAAGCTTTAGCAGCGGAGCGTCAGTAGAGATAAATGTCATGAGATGATTATCCCCTCTTGTTGGTAAGGAAGTGCATCCAAATACAGAGAACAATGATGAGTACGAAACCATTAGGCACTGTGATAAACTGGGTTTAACTGCTGGAGTAATGATGAGGCAGCGTGACAGAACAAAATATTCCCAATATATTTCATTATATTGGATTATTCTTACTGATGAATTTGTGTAATATAACCAGTATTTCAGGTGCAGAGGTGGGGGAGCTAATTTTAACCGCTCAGTGCAACACTGAGAGCTTAATTTTGTGAACAATGAATCATAATTTCTGAGTTTGATCATATATTTTGTTGGACAGTCTTACTTAGCTACATCTAGTAGCTGTCAAATGAATGTAGTGGACTAAAAACTATAATTTTTCCCTGTGAAAAGCAGTGGAGCAAAAGTATAAGCTAACATAAAACCTGAGTACAGCACTTGAGTAAATGTACTTTCCACTGCTGCACTTCTGTCTTTCCATCTCTATCCTGCTCTGCGTCTCTCTTTCTGCAGAAACACTTTCCAATCTCTTCTCTCTGTATTCAATTTTGTTCTTTTATTCCCTCATCGTCCCCAGCCCATTCCCTCTGCTTCTTTTTTTCTCTCTCATTCTCCTTACTTCTATCACAGCTTTCCATCTCCTTCCTCCCTCTCCCCTCCATCCCTTCTCCTCAGAGTATGGATGCTGTAATCTTCTCTGTCTAATGCTGTCAATAGCTCTCAATAACAATGAAATAGCACCGGTTCCATCCCATCATTGATGAAAGCATAGCCTCAGTTAGGATCTTATTCGTCATCATAGCAATCTGCTTCTTGGTAATAGCCAATCAGATGGCTCCTGTGAAATGCAGCACTCCCATGATAGGTTCCCCATTGTTTTGATTGACTGCACCTGAGGGCCCGCCACTTCAGCTGGGCTCGATCAATACGCCATCTCACTCGCACAAGGTAAGCGCATGCCCATACACGCTGTGGGACAAACACATGGGTCCGGACACCAAACACACACTTTGGCAAAGAGTAAATTGAGAAAGAGACCACTGGTGTGGGAGGCAAACAGAATACAGTAGTAATCGCCAGGAAAATGGAGTACCATGCAACACAATGCACAGCTATGTGACAGCAGTGAGCCGTATCTCACTGTGTGGTCAGAATAATCAGCTCCGTCACAACTGTCCTTGTTGTACATGTGCAACATTATACACATGTACACAAATATGACAGCAGCATGAAACCTTTTACTTTTTGGTGCAGTAATTATTTATTGGCACCCTAAATGTAACATACTGCATTAAAACAATGAGGGAGAGAAAAACATTACTCCCACTGTGTGCCTGTTATTCTATGTTGTGTCATACATACAGATGGCCATGCATAAGCCCTGCCTCTGTACATATAATGAGCACAACACAGCCATCTGCACAGTATGGCGTATGCTATTAGTATAACAAACATGTTTATGGACATGTTTGCCCACCCTCTGACACAACAAACCTGAGAATGAGACACATAAAGTTGGACTGAAAGAAAGAGAGGGCAGCAATTGCATAGTGAGAAAAGGAAAAAGTATGGTTGGTTTATGAGAGGTGCACAGGGTTGCAGATATATATATATATTTTGATGTTCTTTAAACATCAAAGCCAAACAAGTGCTGGAAAGGTGAGCGGGGAAAAAAATACAAACCAATGATCTCACGGTGAAAAAGACTGTAGCAAAAAAAAAAAAAAAGGATGATGAAGGTGGGATAGGTGTTCGTCCCCCAATCCACATCATCTGCCTCTTTGATGTACACACACAAGTGTATGCGCAAACCACAATTCTAACATTCTAACTCATTTCCACCCCCGCATATACTTGTCAAAGGTCAAAGGTCAGCCTCCTACCACCCCTCCACTCCTCGGTTTACAGCTGCAAGGGTCAATTGAGGGTCACGAACCGAGTCTCTCAGCTGTCTGTCAGACCTGTCTAAAGCTCAGACCAGTGAACAAACATTCCCAGGTCTACAGCAACCCCCCCCCCCCACCGCTGCCACCATTGCCACCATCACCAACACCACCCCTCCCTCAACCTCCCTGCCTGTCTGTCACACAACACTTCCTCTCTCCTCTGTCTCCATCCTTCCCTTCATCTCTCCATCCATTCACACTGCCTTGTCATGTTGTCAGTCAGAGCAAGGCTGTGTCACTCCTGGAGAGAGCTGGTTGGCACCAGTGGAGCTCAGCTGAGCTCTTTGTGTGCTTTTATTGGGTTTGTTTTTTGTCTCTGTTTAAATGTAGGGGTTAGGTTATGGAAAACATGAGTGGGAATATAGTATACAGTTGTACGTGTGTTCAAGGCAGTTGTCTTTGTACTTGTCATTTCTGTGTGTGTGTTCACTAGTGTTTCTTGTATGTGACTGTGTATCTGTGTGTTTGCATTTGTTCATATGTGCGTATGCATGGTTGTGTATGAGTGAATGTGCGGTGATGTGTGTGCCAGTTGTTGTGATGTTGTCTTTGAACTGCCTCTGGAGATCTCTTCAAGGCTGAATCCTGTCACGTCTAAATAGCAGACTTTCCACAGGAGACATGAATAGAGACATGTGTACTGTATTTCATTATGAGACAAGCTGTATGCATGGGACTGGGCTGCCTTTGTGATATGACAGTGAACATCTTTATAGCTGAGTATGAAAGTCTGTTCTATGTGCTGTCAAGCTACAGGTGCACCCACTACATAGAAATGACAGAGCAAACTGAAGATAAGCCACAGACAATTTAAAGAGAGACATCTTTTGCCAGGAGTATTCAGTAACATGCATTTGTCCTCCAATCCTGCAGGTGGTGGTACAGGCAGCCAGCAGACCATTCTCCATGAGGAGCAGTAGAAGATGCCGGCTCTGCCAGCACTGCTGCTGTCAATACACTTCCTCTCCTTCCTGCTAGTCACCATGCCGCCACGCTCCCTCAGTCAGGCCCCCCTGCTTTCCTCTGTCCGTATGGGTGAGTGGTCAGCTGTCCTTCCATCCCCACCTTGCCTGGGTCAAAAAGTTCCTTTTTATGGTTTGTTTTCAACCTGCTCTAGAGCCTCAGAGTGGGTTTTGTCACATTGGACAGTACAATAAGAGACAAGGTGAAGAGTAATTTAAAAACCAAATTATCACTAATAACATACCTGTTGTTGTTCAAACTGTGCTAATGCAGTAAATTAGTTTAGTAAAAACTTGCAATAGAAGTTTCCCTTTTATGTACTCTTCTCTATTGTAAGCCAAAGAGTGATTGGTAGAGTAGAAGCCTTGTTGCAGTTTCAGGCTTTTGGTTTTACCTTAAAACCTTCATCAAGAGCAGGTGGAGGTGTCTGACATGTGCAACAATGCCTCAGTAATTTTTGGGCTATACCCTTAAATCAAATTATCACAATTAAAAATGCTGCAACAAAAACTGGGTAAATATGAAAACATGCGTCAGCCATGAAAGAAGTCAAATCTGTTAACTATGCCCATCAAGGCCAAATCACAGCTATGATTATTTAATATGTCAAGGGAAATCATTTTGAAAATCATAATTTATGGTTAATACAGGCACACTGCACTGACAAAGAAAAACAGAGGCCACAAGCTAAAACCAAGCATACATGGCCCACCTTTTACAAGTGTTTATAGTGGTGATTTAGTTTATCATTAGTCTTATTTGATGAAGTGTCCTTTCTTCAAGGGACTACTTCAGCATTTAGGGAAATTTCTGGTGAAGATCAGTACCACTCTCATGAGGTCACAGCCAGCAGTCAGTTTAGCCAGGTTGTATCTCCCCATTTGCTTCTTTAATTTCTAATTGTGCTTAGATTGCTTTTGAATAACATCATCGTCATCAGATTTTGAATAACATCAAATGCTTGTGTTCCTCTGCCAGTCAGTGGTTATGATTCCTCTGTCAGCCCCACTCAGCTTCCCAAATACATTCCCACCCACATATGAACATGGATAACACTGTTAAACAGTCTTCCACCTCTCACTCTCGCTCATCTCTTTTGCTTACCCCGCACCTGTTCCTCCCCTCTCCCTGTGCCCTCCATCCTCTCTCCTCTGCTTCGCCTATCTCTCTGCCTCTCTAGCGGCGATCCTGGATGACCAGTCTGTGTGTGGGCGTGGGGAGCGGCTGGCGCTGTCCCTGGCCAGGGAGAACATCAACAGCGTGATGGAGGGTCCGGCCCGAGCTCGAGTGGAGGTGGACATATACGAGCTGCAAAAAGACTCCCAGTATGACACTACGGATACCAGTGAGTGGAACTGATACACACCAAAGAGGACCAGTAGAGCAGATTCACACAACCTCTCAAGGGCATTGTGTCTAACGAGCGTAGACAGAAAGTGACCACTAAAAATACTAGTAGATATTAATATGATGTATAGAAAAGAACCATAACCTACTGAATACTGTAGGTTTTACTCCCAAACACTTAAGAGGGGTGCTGATTTTTTTTCAAATACCTAATAACATTTTCTAAAAAAAAAAACTCAAATGATGAGAGAGTGAGTGATAGAGTGATAAAACACCACCACATTCATGTGATCAGGAACCAGTAAGAGCTTGTGCTGATTAGTTTACATGTCACTGGAGACCAGTAATGGGCCACTAAGCCTGTCTCATTAAAAACAGTGCACCAGTGCCCTCCAGTAACAGCTGGCACTGGCTACTGCGCAGACAAAAACAAATCATCAAATACTAATACACATCAGCAGTGCAGGCCAACAGAAAGCAGCACCACACCACAGAGGCTACTCCATTAAATTTGTATTGATATACAAACTTAAAACAGAATGTTTGGAGTCTGTAAAGACAGAAGATGTACTGCTGAATCTAGCTACAGTGGAGACAGAGACTCCCTGCTCCTTTTCTGATAGGTCAGTGACCCTGCCACAAGCTACTGGCAAAATATCTCTGTGTGCTTGAGAAGGGCTGTGTACATATGTGTATGCTTGAGTTGCAGGCATGTGTGCGCATGTGTCTTTGTGTGTGTGTGTCCTTGACCGATGGGCAGGAGACTCTGACAGGCTTGTTTGCTCGCAGCGTTTTTTGGTCTCTGGATCAGAGAGCTCATCATCTTACAGCTACGGCTGTCTGAGGCACGCTTGCACGCACACGCCCCCAATCACACACATGCACACAAACTCCAAAGCACACACCCACCCACACACACACAGACATTTCTACACACACATGGGCACAGTGTGGGCATATACACTCACACATACACAGACATGCATACACACAGAAACTGAGGAGGACTAATTGGGATAAATTAAAATACCAACCAAATCCACAAGAACAGGACTTTTTGACAAGTTATAATGACACAGTTAAGTCATTAGAATAATTTCTGCTGTGTCTATGAAAACGTTTTCAGGTGGGTAGACATAAAATGTATCAATTAAAATAAACTCATTGCCTATCAAAGAGATACTACGCAAAAACATTTCAGTCAAGTTTTTCTATAAGCTAAAGGATTTAGCCTCTGAGTGCACAGCATGGTCCAAGGGATACTGGACAATAGCACTCATTTGCTCTCTTGCTGAGAGTTAGATGAGAAGCCTGACACCACTCATCCAGCCAATCTGGATGCTAGATATGAAACTACACCCTGCAGCAGCTTAGCTTAGCTTAACATAAAAACTGGAGATAGGGGAATCGGCTAACCTTGACCCGTCCAAAGGTAATAACATCCGACTACCGGCCTCCTGAAGCTAATAAATTAACACATCATATCTTGTTTGTCGGTACAAAAACCAAAGATGTCATTTTACTCTTTTACTGAGGGTTATGTATGGAGCTTTTTCTTCTGGCAACTGGTCTTTGGTTTTTGCATAGATTAAACAAGCAAGATATAATGTGTTAATTAGTGAGCTTTAGACAAGGTGGTAGACAGATTTTATTACTTTTCCGATGTTTCCAGTCTTTTCAATCTTTTTGTCTGACTCTCACCAAGAAAGCAAATTAGCATACTTCCAAAAATGGCGATCTATTCCTTAAAGCATTTTCTAGTTTCTTTTATCTTTGCTAAGTGGACTTGTGAGTGTGTTTGATCAGTAACTCAGGCTTCAGGCTTGTCCGTTCATGAAGTATAAGACAGACAATGAACGTACCCTTATCTGTTCACACTCATGTATCTACTCAATGTAATAGAGTCATTGCAGATTTATGCAGATTTCAAGCACTCGCATGTAGAGTTGCAAAAATAAAGTGGAGTTTTGATTGAAAGAAAAGAAGAACCTTATTAGTTACATGGCTTGTTCATAAAACATCATATAAAATGTCCAGTTTTGATGTGTGTTCAGATATGATAGCTGGGAAATTTCACTCTAGAATTTCAACAAATCAAAAAAACTGAAAACAAACAAAAAACCAATAATAACAACAATGATAGAAAAAAAATCCTAAAGCCTAAAAGACAGTACATACATACATACATAATAGAGACATTTGTCGTCACTTGGGGGGGGGGTATTTGAAAATACTGTGTACTGAATCTCAGAGTCATTTCTAAGGAAACAAATTAATTTCTTAATAGTCATATAATTTCATGAATAGTTAATGTAATAGACAAATGTGTAAAACTATTTCTCCAATATTGTCCTCCTGCAAAAAGGGTAATCATGCAAACAGGCATTTTTAATTTAAGGCGGCCACCAATTTGCCAGCATTGTGCTGATGCCAGAGATATAATTAGAGCAAAAATGTCTTTTAAAAAAAATCATTAAAATCATTTGAAATTACTGTCTAAACAAGTGAACAATAGCAGAAGGCAACCCGTGGGCTACCCTGCTGTAGTCCTTGGAGTATTTATCTCAAAATAAATCAGATTATAATGAGACAGATTGTGCTGCTACAATAGAATCACTGGTTAAACTGGGACCATAATGCCTCCTCTGAGTTTTTGCTGCATTTGAAATTTCCACACGTTTCCCCTGACTGCAGCCCCTACTGTATGCCAGCTCTGAGCTGCCATCAAAATGAAGCAGAGGGAAGGTGTGTGTCTGCATATTCAGTGTTTACTTCTCCTTTTTTTTTTTCTTTCAGTGTGTCAGATTCTACCCAAAGGCGTTGTCTCTGTGATAGGTCCCGCCTCCAGCCCCGCCTCTGGCTCTACTGTCAGTCACATATGTGGAGAAAAGGAGGTGAGTGTGGAGGATAAACACACAAATATGTACAAATCTGTGCACATCTAATAGCACTCTCTCTCTCTGACACACTACCCCTCCTACCCACACAGACGTCATGATGAATGTATCTAGAGATTCGGTTTTCCTCGCTTATTGAGTTTCTTCTCATATAATTAACCATCATCCACTTCTTCTAAACCGTTTTCTCCTTTCTTCCCGTAGCCTTTTATCCTTAGGTCTCTTTGTTCTCTGCCTCTGCCAGCCTTCTTATCTCTCTTTTCACCCTCTAGCCTCTCTAATGGATCTTCCCTCTTCAGTTTTTTTTTCCTGTTGTGTGTGTTTGGAGGGGACTTACTCACGACACATTAGCTTTTTCTTGCCTTCCTCAAAGTTTCTCCTCTTCTCTCCTCTTTACAGATCCCGCATGTAAAGATCGGTCCTGAGGAAACTCCGCGCTTACCGTACCTGCGCTTTGCCTCGGTCACTCTGTACCCTAGCAACGAGGACCTGAGCCTGGCCATAGGAGCCATCTTGCGCTCGTTCAGCTACCCCTCAGCCAGCCTGGTCTGCGCCAAGGCTGAGTGTGAGTACACATGCACCCTCTTGTACATTTACTGAGTACATTATGTGCGACTCCAAAGTTATGTTTGTGTTTATGTGGGTGTTAATGCATCAGTTGCGTTCTTCTGAGCTTGTTTACCTACTGTATGTGAGTGTTTGTGTGTGCAAATGACTCTGTGGGAGTGTTGGCACATTCCCACTGTTTGGGCGGATATGACTGCTTTGCACTGTTGGACACTCATTTTGACAGTCTGGTCATAAAGTTCTGTCTGTTGTCAGAGTTCAGAACATGGCTCACACTGTAGCCTTCCTATTTATTACTCATGCTCTCGCACACTGTCTCTTATCCACCTCAGAGGGTTGTTAGCCCAAACCAATTTAATAAATATTTGTGTTTGAAATGCTTTCCAGTATTGGAAGAACTTAGGAGACATTTGATTTAACTTGCCAGGCACTCAGAGAGCTTTAACATCACAGGGGACTTGGGGCTTAGTCACTAGCCCTCTTTATTTTCATTTTGAAAGAGTACGTTATTGATTTATTATGCACTCCCCTATCGAGAGTCGCAGGAATTAAAGGGCTTGGTCAGGCGGTGGCTGTAGTATTCAAACAGGGCTTTGTGAATACATGACAGAATACGCTGTGTGTTGTAGGAGGAGTCATTTTTTTCATTCAATAGTTGCCCCGACTTTTTGTCCAGTCTTGAATGAAACTGAGACGGGGATAACTTGTGGCACAGCTGTTGACTGCCCACACCGGCCAAGTAGAACCGTACAGGAACTGAAGGGCAATTACATAAAGAATAAGTGCGACCCTTGAAGTCTGAACGCTTCTCGCAGCAGTGTGACAAGGGTAGACTTTTGACAAACAAAAGGCTGTGACATTGTGAAAAATTGATTCAATCACTGAGATGCTTTCATTATCATTATACCTGAGCAGTTAGCCAGCCTTCCCACAGTTTCCTGCACGTAAGCTGTATTCCTTGTGGACTTGTCATTTCATTGAACTAAAAGAGCTTTGAAATGGCATCAGACATCTTTTTGCAGTTTTGATCATCAGTTGAATGGGTAGATAAGAGCCTTGTCTTTCACCAGGCTTCTCCTCTCATAAGAATTAGAGGCAACAGATAGCCTGGTGGTTACCATCATGGGCCAAAAGATGCAGCTTTTATTGGTGGAGAGACTGAAGGGTGCGTGTGTGTAGTATATTTGGCTTGAAGGTGATATTTACAAGGTTATCACACTCACAGACTCTGACCCACTTGGCTGCGCTATCTATCGCCATGGAGCTGGTTGCCATGGCTGCAGAATAGGTGCTAACTGCCACTCAACAGGCTTGTTCCACACTTTGAAAGAGAGTGTGTCTTTGTGTGTGCGTGCATGTGTGTGGTGGCACGGTATGTGTGTGTTTGATATTTTATTTTTCTGTGTGCTGGGTTTGCTTTGTCCGTGCATGTGCGTGTGTTTGAGTGCTACTTTATGCATGCAGGAGTGTGTGTGTGTGTTGTTGCCCCTTAGTGTGCCTATACGCAAGTGGGTTTTGGGGTGCTTGTAGGGTAGTGTGTGTGTGCAGCTCAACTGTGTTGCTACAGAGATTCAACATCAGACAATGTTTACCACCAGCTCACTTGTTTTATTCATCTTGTTTACCCCAGTGTAGAGTGGTGCGTTCAAGTGAAGTAGACATTCTCTGTTTTTTGTCAGCGAGCCGAGTAATGTGTGAAGTCACACATTTCATTGACACCACCACCAATGCACGCATCCTAATTAAGTAACGCATTTGACAACTGGTCATTTTTGCAACAGCATGTTAATGAGATTAATCTAATCTTTTCCCTATTTAGCCTGTGCAAGCAGAAGTCCATAGATATTCTGTTAAATGAGAGTGAGTCAGAGATTTTGGGTCACTTCCGACATATCCGTCTCTCGCTATGCCTGGGTCACAACGTGCTATCTGAGCCTAATTCCATTATGCAGTTTTCATGAGATGGATGAGGTTAAGGACAGCAAGAGGGAGAGACTGAGCACAAAGAGGAGGAGACGGTGGCGTTGTACGAGCGAGATGGATAAAGACAGAGAGAGGTAACTAGAGCACAGGGCTAAGACGAGAGAGAGATAGAGAGGTTAGAGCTTATATGCGAGAGAGAGAATATGTGAAAGAAGGAGAGTGAGAGAGGGGAGGAGAGGAAGCTGTAAAGTGCATTGATTTTTTCCCCTCCTTCCTCAAACTAATTAAAGTTTTGGCCTGGTTCAGTGATTACCCCACTGCTTACAGAGGCTTTCTCCTGCTGAAGGGCTCTGTGCGCTACCTCTCCCTTCCTCCTCTCCTCCCTCTCCCCTTCCCCTCCATCCCCCAGATGCCTGCCGCACCACTTATTTACATAGCTAGGGGAGCTTTACTATGGAATTACAATTAGGAAGCAGCAGGGTAGACTTTCTAGTAAGGACTCATTCCACGCACGATGTCAAGTGAGTCTTGACTGCCATTGGTTATACTCATTTTCGAGAGGAATTCGCTTGAAGTGGGTGAATTTTCTCAAGTACTGTATTTTGGTCTTTCTTCTCCTGCAATTGCGCTCCGCTTCCTGTCCATCTTTTTGCCAGGGGTTAGCAGAATTCTTGCATTTACAGTTTTGTTATTTGATTTTGAAGGTTGCAGTGTTTTGAACGCATACTATTTCACTCACAGCACACACATCACTCAAAGAACTGAAATGCAATCATGGAGGGATAAGACAACAGACACAAAGTGAATTACAAAGCACTTGAAGAGTGCATACCTCTGCCAAGGCTGCACAACCCTCTAAATTTATTATTCTATTAATAGAAAATGTTTCGAAATTTGTCATGTTGATTGGCTGATGGCAGCCATGAATTTTGCAGGATACCTAAAACCTGTCTGGGTATATTAGGGCTTTGTACGAAGATGAATTTCAAATGAGTCAGACTCACAAGCACTGAGTTATGTTGATTAGGTTATATTATGTGTCAGACACACCATATCAGACACAATTATTATTCAAAGCACTGTACTTTTACACAGAGGTGGGTAACATTAAAATTTCTTTTTTGGCTCATCTGAATGTTTTGTGTGCTAGATTTAGTTAAGATTGGATGAAATCTTAAGGAATGATATTAAAGGTGAAAAATGAGTGAAGATTCTTGCGTATGATGTGATGTATAAAATGACAGGAACTCAGGCATATAACTAAAAAAAACCTTTGATACATATGGGCTCAGCTCACATTAAAAATATACCTAGTATATCTGTGCTCTTGCCTTCCTCAGGGTGTCTGTAGGAGGATATGTTTTGCAAAAAAAAAGATGGTTAAAAATCTGTCTAGGTGTAAATAGATGTACCCTGAGAGTAGAATTAAAGAATCAGGGGGGAAATATTTTGTCTCTGTGCCTTTGTGGCCATCTGGTGGCGCTATCTTGGCTAAAGCTAATCACTTTCCTGACCCACAGCCTAACTTTACTTCAAATTACACAAAAATCTGTTGAGTAGGTTAACAATAATCATAAATAGAGGAATGAATACAAGTCATCATAGATAAAATAAATAAATAAATAAATAAATAAGTCCCATTGAGAAAAGCAGTGAATGCAGACATACTATAGACTCCATATTAAATGATGTTTCATTTCCTGGAGATTTAGACAAACCATCAATCATGCGTTGCAAAAATGATGCAAATATATGGCTACCCAGGGATAAATCAAGATTGTCACATGTCCTGCGAAGCTTACAATTTGGAAATATGAGTTATGTCTACTGATACAGACATTGATATGCAATCTGGCTCTGCTCTGGCTCTGCCTCAGGCCTGCTGAGATTGGAGGAGCTGGTCCGCCGCTTTCTCATCTCTCGGGAGACGCTGTCAATCAGGATGCTGGATGACAACCTGGACCCTACGCCGCTGTTGAAGGAGATCCGTGACGACAAAGTGGCCACCATCATCATTGACGCCAATGCTTCTGTCTCCTATCTCATCCTCAAGAAGGTCAGCTTCCCAGGATCAATACATTTCTTCAGAGCCGCCCACACGTGCAGGGTTCGAAGTTACTCCAGTATACAGTACACACAGCAACACCCGAGGGGATTTATGGTTTTCTCTTTTATATATCCATCTGGGAAATTCAGGTTACAGTCATGAAGGGCATGCAGAACTTAGCATCTGTAAAATAATAAAACAACTCTTTCAAAGTTCCACAGGCTACACATTTGTTGTTGTAACAGAATTAACATCTATTTTTACCTTCTCTGCCCTCTGGAGCAGCAGAGGGAACAATATTTATGCATGTCTGCCAGCAACAATCACATACACTCTTAAGAAAGTATTTGAAAAAGAACATCTTTTGCTGGGATGCGGTGCAGATGTTACCCAGGCTCGTTCTGATTCATGGTACAGCCTGTAATGCCGATAGCCAGCCCAGTGAGTCACAGTTTGAATGCGTATGGGGATGTTTTCACTGGGCACTGAGCAAAATGTCCTAGTGTTAGCCTGATGATGTAAAACTGTGATTAACGTATGCTCCCTCTCCCTCCCCCTCATGCTCTCTACTTTGTCCCCCAACTGTCTGCTTTGCTCTCCGCCTCTCAATAACTCTGTTCCTTTGCCCTCGCGATCTCTCCCTCCATCAATCTTTCTCCATCTTCCCTCGTTCTCTCCTTCCGCATCCTGTATCCCACCTGCCTCTTCTTTACTTTTTCATCTTACTGTCTTTCGCTTTGTCCTACAGGCATCGGAGCTGGGGATGACATCAGCATTTTACAAGTACATCCTCACCACCATGGTAAGAGCATGCCAGTTCTCCCGCTTCCTCTCTCCTGTTTCCTCATTCCCCCATGTTCACCCCCGTCTACTCCTCCTCCTCTTCTGTCCCTTTATGAGCAAGCAAAGGTGCTAAGGCGGAGAAAGTATTCAATAAAGGGAGAAGAGAGAGGTGACAGAGAGAGAAGAAAGGGAGAGGAGATGAAGGATGGGGAGAGGGGAGGAGAGAGAGGGAGAGATCTGAGAAACGAACATACTGTACAAAGATGTGGAAGTGCAGAGGAGTATGGCAAAAAAAAGAGAGAAGAAACCGAAGAAAAAGGGGCCCGAGGTGAAGGTGATGACAGATGTGAGGTGCCCTTTTTCTTCTGCCACCCGCCACCTTCTCTACGCTTCCGGTGTTTTCATCTGCCTCTTTGATATACCCCCCTCCCCTTCTACCATTTGAATTAATGTGTCACTTTATGCTGTCTGTCTGATTTTTATTTTTTTTCTCCCCTCTCTGCCCTCTGTGCATGATGTACTCTTGTGCTTTAGATGCCACTTCTTGTGTGTATATCTCTGTGAGAAGCTACCAAAGTCATTTCTTTCTGTATCACTGTCTTCCCCTTTTTTCTAGCTGTCCATATCCTTTTTTTCCTCTCTCCATCCGAGATTAGATGTTGTCACTCCCCCTAGCCTCTCTTTTTCTTTATCACACTCTTCTTTGCAAAGTATTTTTCTTCAGAGCTAAGATTTGATACACTGTCAACATTGTCACTCACCTGAATTTTCTGCCTCTCTCTGCAAACACCCTCCCCACTTCTCTTCTTCTCTAGGACTTCCCTCTCCTGAGACTGGATGATATAGTGGATGAGCAGTCCAATATTGTGGGATTTTCCATGTTTAACACGACGCATCCCTTCTATTTGGAGTTCATCAGGAGCCTCAACCTGTCTTGGTTGGAGGGCTGTGACCTAACATACCCCGGCCCTGCGGTCAGTCTCTTTGACACACGAGAACTTGTGCATGCTCACATTCACGAGTAATTTTTACAGCTTTGTTTGCACGCAGTGAAACATTAAGCTACTTTATTCCTCACATTGATTCATGGAGCAGTTAAAGAGATTCAGCTAGTCTTTTGCTTGTATTTAATGGGTATTGATGTATCCATCTGTGTTTCCTCCCCACTGGTTTATTCATACCTCACATCTATTCTCTCTCCCCTCTTATTTTCTCCTCCCTTCCTCTCTCCCTCCATCCTTGTGAATCATTCAATCATCTTGAGCCTCTCTCCTCTTTCCTCATCGCATCTTCTCCCCTGACTCCTTGTCTTCCTTCCCCGTCTTCCTTCTCCCCCCACTTTCTCCCTTTACCCCTCTTTCCATATCTCTTGTGCTTCCTCTCCACCTCTCCACAGCTCTCGTCAGCGCTGATGTTTGATGCGGTGCATGTGGTGGTGGGGGCGGTGAGGGAATTGAACCGCAGTCAGGAAATCGGAGTGAAGCCGCTCAGCTGCACCTCACCTCAGATCTGGCAACATGGGACCAGCCTCATGAACTACCTGCGCATGGTAAACGTTTGATGAATAATCTGCATGAGTGCAATACGTACTGTGCAATCACCTGCTGATGTGTGCGGTCACTCTCCTGAACATGTGCATGCATACATCCATATGTAATACAGGGTATGATATACAACCTCAGTTTATTTAGATTATTGTTTATTTTAATGTCCACACACAGCCAGAATATGCACAGTGACTTCTAACTGTGGCTTCATGTGTTATCATTAAAATCAGAGACATTTCTTTTTCTTTCTTTCTTTTTTTTTACACTGTAGAAATACCTATGTCAAAAAAATGGTGCAAAATACTTTTCCCAAAGCCTGAACATTTTCAAAATAGAGCTGAAACAATGACTTGATTAGTGGTTTAGTTGATTAACAGAAAATTAACAACTATTTTGATAATTAATCAATTGAATATTTTTTCAAACAAAAATGCCACCTATTTGTTGGTCACAGCCTCTAAAATGTAGACATAGACAAAATAATATCTGCTCAATGAAAAAAAAATCTGCAGCTTGAGCAACAATAAGATCATGTCTGATGAAAAACCCAATGATAAAATATTTTCAATTTATGGACATAAAGGCTGAAATCCTGACATTTGAGCTGGCTTATTTTTCCTGGAAATTGAGTCAAATGATTGTCATGAATCAGAATTGTTCATGATTAATTTTCTCTTGATTGATTTATTGATTAATGATAGCAGTACTGCTATATCCTGTATCATCCTCATCTCATGTTGCATGTAACCTCTTTCTCTTGTCGTTCTTTGTCATCTCCCGTCTCTGGTTGTCTGTGTGTTTCTCTCATCGACGACCCATTGTCAAGACAGCCCAAGCCCCATCCTTCATTGCCTCCGCCCCACCGGCCCGACATCTGTCTTTGTTAGTCAACATCATGGTGTGCTCCATCTTCAGCACCGTGCCATTCATCATAGATCTCACTAACTGTGCCAGCACCTGGGCTTTTGGAGAGGCAGAGCTGAGCTGTGAGGTGCAGGTCTGAGTCTTATTAGGGATCTGTTGACTCTCTCTGCTGCTTTATCTGAGCCTCTCACTCAGTCACTTTTCTCCTAGTTGATCCGAAACTGATCATCCCTGTCTGGTTCAGCCTCAGACACTTCCGCTGTCTCTTCTCCTCTTTCTTTCTCTTTGTCTCTTACCCTCTCTTTCATCCTAATCACTGTTGATTGTATCTGTTTGTTTAATCATGATGGATAGTGAGAAGAAGAATGTTTTGTCTTATATAGAAGATTGCCTGTGACTGTCCACATTGTTTCTACCCACTCTCCTCTTGTTTTTTTTAATCTTTCCCTTTCTTCTTTTCCATGTCTCTCCCTCACTCTCTCCGTCTCCCTGCCAGGTGGAGTATGATGGTCTGACAGGGCGTGTGGAGTTCAACAGCAAAGGTCAGAGGACCAACTACACCCTGCGGATCCTGGAGAAACACAGAGGAGGCCACAAAGAGGTCAGGAGTCACCTGTTATCATGCAGCAGCCAGGTCACAGCGCCCATAGGCTTTGGGTCAGTTATAGGTCACCTGTCTGATTTCACAGTGCCGGGGGAGGCGTTTAACACTGAGGTCAGCCTCATCACAGACTACCCCGTTAGTAGCCAAATATTTTTACTTTGTGAAGTTGGTTTGATGCGTTTCACCTGACGGCACGGTGGTGTGACCTGCAATCTGATGTGGGTCACGGAGTAGCTGCAAATATGTGTTAACATTTGTTTTATCTGAAGGCTACTAGAATACATTAACTGCCTGCCCAGTCCACCAATTGAATTTTAAATGCTAAACTTTCCAGCAGGTCTGTTGTATTGTGTATTCCTGTCCCAGATGTTTGTTTTATTTACCTTGGCCTTGTTTTGTTTTCTCTGCTATAGCTGGATGTTGAGCTGATGTTTTCTCATCTGAAAATGGTATTTCATCAGAGGTTGTTTTCTTTTCTTCCCATGACATTAGTTTGTAAAAATCAGTGTTTGTGGCTCAGTACAGAGTGAATATGAAGATAGAGCTACAGTACATCTCTCTTCATCATATATGCAATAATTACATGGGATTTTAGTGTAGGTTATTTTGTCTTTGTCTTGTACAGAACTGGATTTGCTTCAGGCTTAGTGTTGATTTGTATTTGAAATTGGTCTTCACTTGCTCTTCATCTTCAGTTGATATAGACTAGGGATCTTTCCTAGTATTCCTGCTTCTTTTTAGCAATCCCCTGCAGTTTCTTCATATTGTTATCACGCATATTTACATCAGGAATCTGAGGAGTAAACCCCAGTCTTAAAATCACTCAGGTTGGAGTTGCATTTAGGGCTGAGCATTAAATCAATTTAGTGTATTTGTATTGTGATAATACGATCATATTGTGTTGTTGTTTTACAAAATCTTGCTTAAAAGAATGATTATAACAAAACCCTTATTAAAAAATACCAGTTTAAAGTCAGCCTGCATAACATATGCTGAATAACAGCCACTGTGGCCACAAGAGACAGTTACAGGATAAGTGTAAATGCTAAAACAGACAGTCACTGAGCTTTATTAGGAACACCAAACTAATACCACTAAATCCACAAGATGTTGGAAACATTCCTTTGAGAGTCTGGTCCAAGTTGACGTAATACATAACTTTTTTCAGATTTGTCAGCTGCACATTGTAATGCAAATCTCCCATTATACCACATCCAAAAGGTGTTCTATTAGAATCAGATCTGGTGAATATTAAGTTCACTGAACCCAATATCATGGACATGAAACCAGTCTGAGATTACTTTTGCCCCAGCATTATTATGCTGGAAGTAGAAGATGGTAAGTTGTGGCCGTAAATGGATGCACATGGTCAGCAACAATACTAAGATAGGCTGTGGTATATTGGTTATTAAGGGGCCAGAGGGTGCCAACAAAACTTTCCCCACACCATTACACCACCAGCAGCTTTGACAGTTGACACAAGGCAGGTTGGGTCCATGGATTCATGCTGTTGATGCCATCTGCGTGCCCCAGCAGAAATCAAGATTCACCAGAACAGGCTTGATTTTTTCAGTCTTCAACTGTCAAGTTTTGGTGAGCCTGTGCCCACTGCAGCCTCAGATTTCTGTTGTTGCCTCACATTTCTGTTATTGGCTGACAGGAGAGGAACGCGAGTAGACTTTTGTAGTCCATCCCCCTCAAGGTTCGCCGTGTTGTGCATTCTGAGATGCTTTTCTGCTCAGCACAATTGTAAAGAGTGGTTATCTGAGTTACTGTAGCCTTTCTGTCGGCTCCAATCAGTCTGGCCATTCTCCATTTTTGTCCGCAGGACCGCCGCTCATTGGGTGTTTTTTGTTATTGGCACCATTATGAGTAAACTCTAGAGATTGTCGTGTGTGAAAATCCCAGGAGATGAGCAATTTCCGAAATGCAAACCAGCCATCTGGCACCAGCAATCATGCCACACACAAAGTGACCAAGATCACATTTTTTTCCCATCCTGGTGTTTGGTGTGAATAGAACTGAATCTCCTGACCTGTATCTGCATGATCTTATGCACTGCTCTCACATGATTGGCTGATGGGATAAATTCATGAAGGTGTACAGGTGTTCACAGCACAATTCAAGTCATAAATTCACTGAGTCAGTGATACTTAACATTTCCCACAATAAGCTGGCACCATGGGTACTGAGTTAAAGAAGGGGGTGTTTTATTGCTTGAGACATTATTTTGTCAGAAGTTATGTCGTCCTGCTTTAAAGTTTTCTTAGTACACATAAATTCCCTGTCATTCATTTTCCTAGACCAGATTTTTACTTATTCTTTGATCTACTGTTCACAAGCCACAACACATTTGGAAAGGGTGGTTGGACAATGTGTGGAACCAAGATAAAATGTCGGCAGACCCAGCCAACAAGGTGTTAAGGACCATTTTGGTACATACTGTCGATGAACATCCCTCCAATGAGCATCAGATGGAAAGGTGAGGGAAGCAAGGAATCAAAATACATTTCCCCTGCATTTCAAAGTCGAGATTAAATGAAGCAGAAGTACACACATCACTGCAGATCCAGACTGAGGGAACTGCGTTGCGCTTCATTGACTGGAGGAAACAATTTCTCTTCACCTTCCCTTAATATGTCTTCTCGGGGCTCTACTGCAGGCCATCTGCATCCCGTGTTAACACTGAATACCACCTGATAACCATTCTTAAATCTAGACTTTAACTCGGTGGGAGAGTCACATTGTGATAATTAACATTTTAACTCTGTCCACCTCTCTGCATAGCAGTTCCCACTCTGCAAGAAGGCAGTGGTGGTTCACAGAAAAAAAGACCACTCTTAAATGTCAGGGGAGGATAAAGAGTGTAGAAAAACTGTGATTCTGTCTGAGTAGTCATTACCTCTCCTCTGACCTATTGAAAGATGTACAGTAATATCTTCCAAAGAAATGCCTCTGTGAGCTGCAGTTCCAATGCACACTGCTGAGGTCATAATCACACATTTATGCACCTAAGTGACTTTACTGTCTCCATAAAATGGAAATATGTGAGCTGTTTTTCATGCAATTTAAGAAAGGTGTTAGTAAAGGAAAACAGACATGGCAGTGAAGCTCCTGATCATGAATGCTTTTCATTACCATCTTTGCCATCTTGTCCCAGCTCATTGCTCTGCTTGTAAACATCAGTTGTTTTTTTGTTTTTTTACAGTGGCGTATGGTAGTGCAGGCTCGTCTATGGCTCCAATGGGAACAATTAAATCAATGTGTATATACAGTATGTAACAATATGGATACAAAAGTAAAGCATAAAATATTAAAGATACAAAGGTACTCTATAAAATATACCAATAGGGTTAATGCACTCACTGGAATGCTTATTTGCAATAGATGGTGTGTAGTCTGCTACAACTGTAAAACAGTTGCAGTGAAGCTGGAGCTTAACAGTACATTATTTATCCCACAATAGCCATTGATTTTCTCTCACTCTCTCCTCTCTGTTAGATCGGGATCTGGTACTCCAACAACACCCTGGCAATGAATTCCACCAGTCTGGATATTAATGTCTCAGAGACGCTGGCAAACAAGACCCTCATTGTCACCACCATACTGGTAAGGTCGCACCTACGTTCTGGAAAACCGCACCACTGAGGTCAGAGTTGTTTTCGTGTCGTTGTGCAGACTGTTCCGCAGCTCGCACTCTGTTGTGGTCTGTTTCTGCTAATTCTGCTGTCACTGTAGCTGTCATAGAAACTGACACAGCACTGAGAGAGATGTGTTACTAAATTCAAACTGGCAAAATCCTGTTCCTCTGATAATGTCAAAATATTAGAAGTTGTCTGCTTCTGTTTTCCATATGTGTAATGTCATATCAGAAAAAAATCAGTAATATCTTGCATTATGATGCTCCATCATCATCATGTTGGATTAGATGTGTAAAAACAACCTGATACAGCACCACAATTGACTATAACATAACCTCACACTGACAATTCTTTTCATAAGACAGCAAATACCTTAAATAGGACAATCCTTTAGAACATAAACTAGTACAAAATGGTGGAACAAGAGAGAAGTCTGTTGTCTGTTGCAGTAAACATATACATATACATATACATATACATATACATATACATATACATATTTTGCAGCCAACCAAGCTGTTTTTCTGCCGTCTCCCAAGTAAGTTTACCCTTGATTGTGTGGTGGGGGATTTCTGGATTTCTATTTCGATGCCCAGACTGTGTTCACTGAGTATGTCTTTTTTGCTCTTATCTAAGGACCACTTCAGAAATTGAATGCTGGACTTCCACAACACTAGGGGCATCTCCCAAGGGACAGATTTTTTAAAATTCGATATTTTTAGAAATATACTTCTTTACTCTCTCACTGAGCATTAGATGAGAAGATCGATACCACTGTCATGTCTGTAAAGTAAATATGAGGCCACAGGCCGCAGAGAGTTCATTTTTAGCATAACATAAAGACTGGACTTTGTAGATTAAAAAAAACAAGCTACTGTACAATGTATCAGTTTGTGAACTTAAGAGGCGCTGTAGGTGGATTTTGTTAACATCCGATAGAGCTGATCTCTGCCAAGCTAGGCTAATCATCTCCTGGCTGACTTCATTTTTAATAGATCTGAGATTGGTATTGATGTTCTCATCGAATTTTCTGCCAGAATGCAAATAAGCATATTTCTCACAATGTCAAACTATTCCTTTAATCTATTATTGATATAACATGCATTTTTTTACAATAGTTTTTGAAACCTTAAAATTCAGTTAATCATCTTTGCTCAAACTGAATATTCATAGTTTTAGATTTAGACTCCTTCTGTGTCCCCCATGTTCAGGAGAACCCATATGTGATGCGTAAGGACAACTACCAGGATTTCCAGGGTAACGACCAGTACGAGGGCTTCTGCGTCGACATGCTGAGGGAGCTGGCAGACATCTTGAAATTCTCCTTCAAGATCAAGCTGGTGGATGATGGGCTGTACGGGGCTCCAGAGCCCAACGGCTCCTGGACTGGCATGGTTGGAGAGCTAATCAACAGGGTGAGCACTCTCCCTCTCCCTGCCTCTCTCTCTCTCTCTCTCTCTCTCTCTCTCTCTCTCTCTCTCTCTCTCTCTCTCTCTCTCTTTGTCTCACAGTCTCACACACACACACACACACACAGCAGACACACAGAAACATGTTCAAATGTTTCAACCAGTGTCTCTACAAACAGAAACTTAACACACACACATTTACACACAAACCCACCCACCCACACACATACACTCACACTGTAGCCCCAAACCACAACTCTGCTATAACTTCCC
This sequence comes from Lates calcarifer, assembly GCF_001640805.2. Lineage (NCBI taxonomy): Eukaryota > Metazoa > Chordata > Actinopteri > Centropomidae > Lates > Lates calcarifer. The sequence continues at coordinate 9,277,944 of NC_066847.1, read as the reverse complement.
ATGTCTCAAATTGCCCTCAGAGGGGAGTAAGACTCTTATCTAGGACAAAAGCTGACTTGATAATTCCCCAAAAGAGAGTGGTAGCATTGCCTAAAATTGTCTGTACCGTCTTTCCTCGCAGTAACCCGTCCTTATCCCAGCCTGTCCCCCCTCTTTCTCGCCCTGTCCAGGCCTAGTGCGCCTCTGACAGACACTCTGGTTGAAGCAGGCTAATGAGAGCCCCTCTCTGCTTAATTACCATACGGTATACTTCAATTACCAGACTGTGGTCCCCGTGTGGGGCCTGCCACACTGGTGCTCCCCCGGCTCTCCACGCTTCCTCTCCCTCCTTGCCCTCCCCACTGCCTGATCACTCAGCTCTAATTAGTGGCCCATGTTCATCAATTAGCTTTTAATGGAAGAGATGGAGGGGAGGCAGAGCAACCAGAGACCTGCAAGGTTTTATACAGGTGGAAAGACCATCCACCCAGTGCTTACTTGCAATTAGCCTCATTTGGACGTGGATAATGTGTGTGTGCCAGAGGGGAAAGAGGCAGAGTACACGTCTGTGTGTTTTTTTCAAATGTGTTTTCAAGTGGAGAGTCAAACTTTTCGTTTTTCATTCGGTAAAACAACATTTCACACAAACAGCGCTCTTATGTGCCCAATGCAGCGCGTCAAGTGTCTTTCTATTTTTCGCACAGTTACCTGACCACTTGTCGTTTTTCTCCACTACCTCTGTCTCTCTCTCGCCCCCACTATTACCTATCCATCTGCCTATCTATCTTTGTCAATCCTACAGAAAGCAGACCTGGCCGTGGCAGGCTTCACCATCACGTCAGAGAGAGAGAAAGTTATCGACTTCTCAAAGCCGTTCATGACCCTGGGGATCAGCATCTTGTACAGAGTTCAGCTGGTGAGGGTGTTATCAAGGGCTGTAGTGCACCCGCTGGGGTGATACTTACTACAGATCTCATATTGGATTTCATTTCTTTTGTTTGCACTGCTTTTAGAAGACGACAGACTACGCTTGCTAGATGACGCTTAAGGAATCAGACTGCTCATTGCATAGGAGTTGATCTCATCTTTTGAAGCTGGGGATTGTTTTTGCGTAGCATGCTGCATCCACTGTCTCCACAGTGAAATTTATAGGCGTAATTTAAATTGCTCAATAAGTCAGTGCTCTGTAACTGGGTAACTGTGGCAGCTTTACATTGCTAATGAGGTTTTGGGTCTAAGCCAAGTATGCTTCAGCAGAAAGCATTGTGAAACAGAGCGTTTATGGATTGTAGCATTAGCGTATCAAAGCACTGCAGACTTACTGTGAGAGTGTGGTGAAGGACACTGCCCTCCTGTGGTGCAAAAAGGGCATTTACTGACTAGTGAGACATGACACCTTCTTTTCTAACACAGTGTACCTTCCTGTCTGTCTGTCTGTCACTGTCTGCCTCTGTTTCTTTATCGTCCCACCTCTTCTTCTCTTTTTCTTCTTCTCTTTCTTTGCACCAGGGTCGGAAGCCAGGTTACTTCTCCTTCCTTGATCCCTTCTCACCAGCTGTCTGGCTCTTCATGCTGCTCGCCTACCTGGCTGTCAGCTGTGTGCTCTTCCTGGCTGCAAGGTCAATACATTACATCACACACTGTACTGATAATCTGCAGCCCACATCTGTGCACCATCACCATTTATCTTGATGAACACGGGTTGCCTGTCACATATCGGAATCTTTCACCTTACACAACCTCCCGCGGACAGTTTGTCAGGGATCGAATGACTGATGATTGATGGTGACTTGAATGATATGACAGAAGTACATTACTGTACTGTAGTTCGACCTCAAGGCCTTGCCACTGTACCATTGTTTTCCCACCAGGCTGAGCCCCTACGAGTGGTACAACCCTCACCCATGTCTGCGAGAGCGCAGGGACATGCTGGAGAACCAGTACACCCTGGGAAACAGCCTGTGGTTCCCTGTTGGAGGCTTCATGCAGCAGGGATCAGAGATAATGCCCAGAGCCCTGTCTACCAGATGTGTTAGCGGGGTTTGGTAAGTTACGGAATATCTGAATTTGTGTTTGTGTGCTGGGCAGTTTAAAGCCTCCCTCCACTTAAAATGTGTTTGGCTTGTAGTTACTTCACTTGGATGTTTCACCTTCACTGTGCAGAATGATATATGTGCAGAGTTTGACACTAGAAGGCTGCTTTCACAGCCATCTGTGAAAGGAAGAAAGTTTCCCTGTGCTTACCTTAAATCTGAGTTCAACACATGTACAGGCCTGACTCGTGATATTCCAGCAAGTTTGGAAACTAATCTTAGTTCAATGTGCAATTTACACAATGTGAAGTGGAAACTTCAAGCCTCCAGCACACATTCATTGAAGACGGTCCTTTCACTGACGCAGCAGAGACCTTGAGTCCAGCAACAAAAATTCTTTAAATGAAAAATATTTGCACTTTCACAGATTATGGATTTTTTTAATAAAGGAGAAGAAGTCAAAGGGCTTTTGATGCTTTTTAACTGGTTTAATTGAATTTGTGGAAAATCATGTCAGACACAACTTATTATTCAAAGCAGAGGGTCTTTAAACATTTCTTGAGGGGATTTTTAAATTTCTGACTGATGTTGCATTTTGCTATATGATGTTATATTCAATTAATATCTTGTCATAATTATAATGATGCAGAAAGCAAAGCATAGAAATGTGGAATGGTGGAAACAGACACAATAAAACATTATAACAGTAATAAAACTAATAAAGTAAACTATATTAAAATGACTTGTTCAGGACTTGTAGACAGTAGTATAGTTACAGGCAACAAGACGACAAGAAGTCCAAGCAATATACACATCTGACAATATGTGGTAAACAAAAAAAAGCTCAGCCCCCTTTACATATGTGTTTCAAAGTACATTCACTGGCTACCTAATTTCTTAATCAAAAACCTACATTTTTCCTTTATGTTGCTGTTTTTAGCACATCTGCTGTGTAAGATAAAGACATTTCCAGGCATATAGCTGACATATACAGTAGCTCCTAAGTTTCAGTCTCTAAGCACCAGCTTTTCATGCAAACAATAAAAAATGCTAAGCTCACAGAAATACTAGCCTGATGATATTCCTGTGGCAACAGAGTGACTGTGAAAGAGACACGTGCTGAGATGGAAATAATAATCGCCAAGAGCTAAGGAGATAAAGGGTAGAGGAAGACAGGAAGAGCAAATTACACTGAGTTGAGCAAGATATGGGATAGGGGTTATTATTAAAGTGCAGTGAGTACACGATGTTCTCCTTGAAGAAAGTTTTTAGACATGCTGCAAAGGTCATAAGAGACTCCTGTATTCGAGGTAGTAGGTGTAGAGTTTTATCTATGGCACTGTGATGTTATTTATAGTGAGAGGTTATAAATTTGAGAATTTCAGAGCGTTATCCTAAGAGTTTTATTTATCGTCTCTCTTTCTTTATACTGAGGTGTCTATCCCTTTAACATTTCTTGGTGTATTAGGCTCATTGTGGGTAATTGTTGAAAATCAATGAGCATGATTCATGGAAAGACTGGATTTTTGCATCAGCAGTAAACAGAAAAAAGCTTAAACCCACCCTTTGCCTTTAAAACAGCACCAGTTGTCTGCGGTGTACTTGTACACAGTCAAAGTACTTGGCACGTAGGTTGTGTGAAGCATCTTGGAGAACTTGCCATAGTTTTTCTGTCTCAGAGTCTTTTGTCTCATCATGTGATCCCAGACTGACTCCATGATGTTCAGATCAGAGCTCTGTGGAGGCCACACCATCTGTTGCAGGACTCCTTTTCTTCTTGTCATTGGATATTTCTGTATGACTGGTTGTATGTTTGGGGTCATTTTCAGTCTGCAGAATGAATTTTGGACTGATCAGATGCCTTCCTGTTGGTACTGATTGATGGATAAGAAACTAAACATCTGAAGTACCTAAAACTTTTCCACAGTGCTGTATAATGACGTTCTGTTTAAAAATGACATACATAAACAATTTGTTCTAAACCACCCATCCCTACCCCTCTCCCTTTTTCATCCCTCTGTCTCTTCCTCATAGGTGGGCGTTCACCCTGATCATCATCTCCTCCTACACGGCCAACCTGGCGGCTTTCCTGACCGTCCAGAGGATGGAGGTTCCCATCGAGTCCCCCGACGACTTGGCTGACCAGACTAACATCGAGTATGGCACCATCCACGGAGGGAGCACGATGACCTTCTTCATGGTACAACCGACTGCAAATGAAGCTCTGATTTGTCTTTGTGTTTGGTATTTTTGAATGGTTATGTGTGTGTGTTTGTATCCGAGTGTACATGTTAAATTGTGTTGCTTGTGACGGCAGTTGGATTTACTTTACAAACCGACAACTTCCCGAATCTCCTTTATAGCAACCATTTTTCATAAAGTTTTTATGTTTGTGTGTGTGCGATTTAGTCTTTATTGTCGGGCCTGGGGTGAATGGTTGTCCTCATATTTGCTACTATATCTCTGAGTTCCTCTGTTGTTTTCTTTATGGCTGTTTGTGTTTGTGTTAAGTGGCTGACTGCCTGTGTTTGCTTATGAGAGCGCTTCCGGCATCTGTGTCGGCATCTGTGTTTGTCAGAGCGCGCGTGTGTGTTTTGTCTTTGTGTGTAGGTGTGTTTGCAAGTGGGACGGCGTGTAGGTGAGTGTTTTAAAAAAAAAAAATTATTTGTTTATTTGTGCGTATGTATGGGAAATGGCTATATGCCAGTTGGTGACTGTGTGTGTGTGTGTGTGTGTGTGCGTACATGCGTGCGTGCGCGTGCTTTGCATTCTCCTGGTGTCCATATTGAGGATATAAGAAAGAGTGATCTATGTTTGCCTACATAAGCCAGTTTCAAGGCTACAGTACATTACCCCACTCAATACCTTATCCGCACACACAAACACACATACACAATACACTCTCGCATTATTACACGCAGATGCCACCCTCACTACACACAATACACAGAGATACAACATGTAATTGTTCACCTTAAACACTTAATCCTGTTTCGGAGCTTGCCATATTTTGCTAAGTGCTGAACCACCTCCTGTGTGCTGATTTACCTCCATCTGTATGAAAGATGATGCATCAGCTACGCCATGAGCGAATAATCTGTTGCCTTGATTCACCTCGCTTTTTCCCCCTCTCTCTTTTTTCCCTCCATTTGCCATTGATGTTTTACTCTGCTTGTCATTATGCACATTGGATTTTCTGATCCATGTGTATTTCCCTCCCCAGTTTATCTACGATTAATCTTTTTTTTCTGTTTTTCCTTTTTTCCCCCGACCTTCATTTGATTTCTGCTTCAAAGACAGGCGATAAGATATGTTTGGAAGCTCACACGAACAGATCTGTAGTCAGTGTTAAATTTCCATTGTTGCCATCTCATTCCTCTGCAGAACTCACGTTACCAGACCTACCAGAGGATGTGGAACTACATGAACTCCAAGCAGCCCAGCGTATTTGTGAAAAGCACAGAGGAGGGCATCGCCCGTGTGCTCAACTCCAAGTATGCGTTCCTGATGGAGAGCACCATGAATGAGTACCACCGCGGCCTCAACTGTAATCTCACACAGATAGGAGGCCTGCTGGACACCAAGGGCTATGGCATCGGCATGCCACTTGGTAATTCACATTTATCATTTTTCAAACAAAACATACATTAAAAACTGCAGCAACTGATGATGTAATAACTAATAACTTGAAAATGTAAAATGTGTAGTAAAATGTGTAAATTTGATAGATTGCCAGAAATAAACATAACACACTGACAAATGGAAAAGAGATAAATGCATAAACATAATAATGAATCTATGAGTCTTTGAGAGGGCCTATGAAAAGAGACTTAAACATCAATATTGATTTAGTCAGGATCTTTTTTTTCAAGCAGGACATTTGAAGCCATACAGGCCCCAGTGGCAAACACTCAATCACCTTTTGTCTTTTTGCCCCTACTGACTTGCCTGAATGTCTGAGGCTGGGATTGGTCTCATCAGGGGTTTAAAGGTCACAAATATAGCTGTCGCGTCTTTCATTAGACCTATAATTTATCAATAAAGGCCTGAAACCAACTGTAAAATATCACTGCTAGGAAACCACCAGGAGTGTAACACTAGCCATTTATTATTGCAAACACTGCTGCAGTATTTTATTCTTGCTGTGCCATAGCTTGTGGATTAAGGCAAAAGAATAGGATGTTGCAATAATTAAGCAGGAACATGTTAAATTATGTATGATTGTCTGAGTTTGTTTATCCTCAGAAACATGTCAGACATCCAGGCCTGAACATCATCAGCATCAGCATTTGCCATCAGCATCAGCTTGCTTACAAATGTCACTGGGCTTATTGTAGTGGTGGAAAACAATGACACTGCAATGAGTAAGGAATCCAAATTATAGGACAGGAAATTGTACTGCGTGTATCTAAAGAGACAGAAGCAACACAATCACCAACTTCTCAAGTTAAGATAAGGATAATTCCAGTGCAGTGCCAGGGATGTAAATATGGTTTCTATGTCTTCTATGATCAGTGGTGACACACAGATCCATTGTGGTTAAAAATGTATAGATGACACATATAACTTACTGTAAATTGTGTAAAATGCTACTGTTAAAGGACTTTGTCTATAATGTTTAAGTTCAAGGTTGAGTTTCTTCACAGAAACTGGCGATCTTGCGATCCTAAAATAGTCAAGGACACAATCATTATTCTTGGAGCTATTTACAGTTTAGAGCGAAGTAGGTCACCTATAGCCCCAGTGACCTCTTTGAGGAACAGAGTGGGTATTAAGTCTACTGCACTGCACTGGTGAACGGTTACAGTATACAAAGGTTCTGGCAGGAAAATTGGCATGCAGGGAGTGAGCATGTTCAGCAGAGGCCACGGTGTTTGAACATGAATGATGAGGTGTTATCTTGGATCTAATACTCTAAAACCTCGTCAGGACAAAGGATAATAACTCATTAACTGGCAGAGGCAGAAACACCTGCATGAGATCAATTATGCTAAATAGACACATGTAGTAGACACAGAGCCAGACTACCTGTTTTCCCCCCTGATTCCAGTCTTTATGCTAAGCTAAGCTAATCATCTCCTGGCTGAAGCTTTGTATTTAATACACAGATGAGAGTGGCATCATTCTTCTTATCTATGTCTGAAAAAAAGACCAATAAAAATGCTGGATTATTCTTTTAACTTAATTTTATTCACTTTGTTGATCACACAGCTACGTTAGAAGAATTTGTCATCAGAACAGAGCGTAACAGCATGTTTCTATCAGCATCACTGAATGGACAATAGCCACGATTCACATTCAAATATCCCACAGCGTGTCAGGAATACAATGCACGACAGCTGTACGTGATGAAATTCACTCAGAGGGCAGTAAATGCTTATGGAGATATGGAGTTCAGGGACTGTATTGCACAGGGGGGAAAATTGTTGTATTTTTGAAATGGTTTGTCATGGTGGGAAGCGATTTATAGCGTTTCCCAGAGGATAACAGCGAGAACCGGTGGTTGTTCAGGACAGCGGGATTGGGGACAATTTTCCATGCTCTTTTAACAGTTTGTTTTTGGCAGTTAGGTTTTATTATGGAAAATTTAAATAATTCAACAGCAGTGTGCCTTTTGAAAAACAGTATCTCTGTTACTCAACACTGTCAACAATTTTCACAGGGACTGTTTTTTTTTTTTTTTGCAGTAAGAAGCTCCAAAAAAAGCAGCATTACTGAGAAAATATACTCTCATTTTATAGTGAACTAACCCTTTAAATCTTCCCCAGCCTGTTTTTCTGTATCTACTTAATAACATGCTTCGTATACTGTCTGACCAGCAGCTGTACCACTGGGCTCTGTCTGGATGTAATCTCGCTCTTTATCTCTCACTAATCCTCTCTTTATTCTCAGCAGAAGATCACTCATAGCCATCTCCAGGCTGCAACAGTAATTCTTAACTCGCTGATTTCGTCTCCTTTTCTCTTACATTTTCCTCATTTCCTCACCTCTCCTGAAATAATCCCTCTCTTGTCTGGGCTCTTATGCCACACCTTTTCCATCCCCCACCACTTGCCTCTTATCCCTGCTTTCCTGTCGTTTGCCAGGGTCTCCGTTCAGAGATGAGATCACGCTGGCCATCCTCCAGCTGCAGGAGAATAACAGGCTGGAAATACTTAAGAGGAGGTGGTGGGAGGGAGGCCAATGTCCCAAAGAGGAGGACCACCGTGCCAAGGGTCAGTTGACCGTAGCTGTCTGTGTCCACTCCCTCCTTCTCTCTAATGTCCCCTGTAATAGTCTCCTCACTCTCTGCTACAGTCCAGCTAATGGCTAATGCCTAACCTAATGTCCTTGTGAAGGGTGCTTAGCACAATCTACTTTCCCAAATGTCTTCTGTTTGTCTCAGGTGGTGTGTAATGGGAATTTTATTAGAGTGAGTGTGCCTGTTTGTGCGCGTGTGTTAAATGTGCATGTGTGAATGTTAAGTCTGTGCCTGCATAAATGGCTAAGACAGTGAAAATGACTCTGCAGTTACTCCGTTGCTGTCAAATGAAAATCTCCTATAAAAATGGTTTCAATAACTTCAAATGAAATACTTCATGCCCGATTTTTCAGCATCACTGAGCTTCATCCATATAATCTCAAGTATTTCAGGGCCCCATAACTCTGGTATTCACTCAGTCACTTAAACCCAATTGCAAGAGTACTCCAGTGATTTGGTATTGCACTTTTTCTAATTTTAAAAAGAATGGTCAAAATTTGAGGCTGAAAAATGAGTCCCTAGTATGGGCCAAGCTGCAGAAATACTGGATCCTAAACTTTCCCATAATGCAACATGATAGCATCTTTTGTTAGACCCTCCCAGAGTGATAAGGCCTGTGCCTTTCAGACTCCCTGCAGTTTGTAACACAGGCTGTCAGTTAGAAAATTGTGTCCCTAAGCCCAACCCGAGATTACACAAGTGATATCACTCAAGTAATTTTCTCATTTCTAATGGAATAGTTTGACCTGTCTGGGAAATCTGCGTATTTGCTGTATTGCTGAGAGTTAGATGAGAAGATTTATATCACTCTCATGCCTGTACAAGGCGTATGGAGCTACAGCTGGTTATCCTAGCTTAGCATTAAGACTTGTCCATAAAGACTCTGTCTAAAGGCAACTAAATCTGGCACCTCTAATGAACTGGTTATATCTGCTTTGTTTGATCTGTACAAAAGCCAAAGTGTAAAAAGGAAAAGTTGAATTTTTCAGGAAATCACTGCTTCCAGCCACAAAATAGTTCAGCACATACCCCTTAATAAAACCAAAACTTAATTAGCGAACTGTAGCAGTGCACAGAGGCTGATTGTGTTACCTTTGGACAGAACCAGGCTAACTGTTTCCAGTCTTTAATCAGCTGCGGTCTGTGACTTCATATTTATTGATCTTCTCATCTAACCCTCTGCAAGAAACTGAATAAGTATATTTCCCAAAATGTTTAACTGTTCCTTTAACAGAGCTTCTCCAGAGCCACAGAAAACATTATACAACTGTTTTTACAGGCTGTGTAATGACTAGTAAATCAACTTCAACATGTAAAATGCCCCTTTAAGGAGTGTTTGTGCATGTGTGTACTAATGTCTGTCTCCTGTGGCCCACTCTCAGGTCTGGGCATGGAGAACATTGGGGGCATCTTTGTGGTGCTCATCTGTGGCCTCATCATTGCCGTGTTTGTGGCCATTATGGAGTTTGTGTGGTCAACACGCCGCTCGGCAGAGACCGATGAGGTATGCCCCCATACCTGCCCTCGCCGACCCCACAGACACACCCCAGTAGGTTCCCATGGCATCCCGCCAACCCTTTTGATTATGTTGTTCTGTGTGTGTATGTGTGTTCGTGTGTGAGAGTGGGTAGATATTTTTTTCAGCTTTTGCCTCCATTGGTATGTGTTTGTTTGTGTGTGCTATAACATTTGAGGTTCAATGGTGTTATGTGCATGTGAGAGGAGAGGAATGTTGAAGTATGCGGCACTGAACTGCTGTAGTGTCCAAAAATGATAAAACAAATAAGAGAATTTGATTTCACTTTGCATGTCTTGCCTGTTCTGAAGTCATTGTGCCTTTTTAGTGTTTGGTGTTTAACAGTATGGCACTTAAGTGTTTGTGAGCTAAACTTGATGGTACGGATAAGCAATATTGAGAAATGCCAATATTTGCTTGCATAAAGAAGTAGTGTGATCTTTTTCCCTGGCATTAAATGTCATGATGTATCTTCTTTTACATGCCTCACATGTACGCTGGTATTCTTCGTTTCCATTCTTGGATTACTTCCACCCATCTCACTGTGCGTCTCCCTCTATCTCTCTCTCTCACACCTCCTGTCATTCGGCCATCAGTGTCTGTTCTCCGATAACGAGTACTGTTTCTGTTTATGTGAGCACATGACTTTTTTTAATTATGATTTCAGTGAGAATGTTGTTTGTCTATAGTGGACATGTTGATGCATTTTGTTCGTCATGTTTGCAAATTACAGTAGTCTGTTGGAATGATTAAAAAAGATTTATGGGTGTATGTGTATGTGTGTGAAGGTGTGTAAGGTTGCTGTATGCGTGACTGTGCCTTTGTGTATGTGCACCTGAGTTTGCAGGCCTGCCTGTCCGTTCATAGTGCCATAATGAAGTGCCCATAAACTAAACGACATTTTGGTGTTTTGTGTGTTTGGATTGTAATAACCCTCTCTGCTCCTTGGATATTCTCCCATCTCTATCCATCTCCACATCCTTCCCCATCACCTCCTCATTTCTGTTTTCAAACCATCGCTCCATTTGTTGATCTCTGTGCCCTCGCTTCTCCCGTGACTTTTTCGTTTACCATGCCTTACTGTGTCTGTTCTTTCTGCCTTGTTCCCGCCTCGTTCCCTTTTTTGGTTTCTTGCTTTTTCTTTCAATTTTTTGGTTTTCCCTCTGCTCTCCTATTTATGTACTGCCTTACCACTGTCTTGTTCTGCTGCCTGCCTTCTTTATGTCTGTGGCACCCCTCCTACCTTTGCCTCCCTTCCTTCCCTTTTCCTTCCCTTCCGTCTTTCCTTCTTTCCTCCCTCCTCCCTTTTCCTCTTTAGGTGTCTGTCTGTCAGGAGATGATCACAGAGTTCCGAAACGCCGTCTCCTGTAAGAAGAGCTCTCGCATGCGCCGCCGTCGGCCCCTCAGCAGCTCAGCAGCCCTGCGCCACCCAACACGCATAGCTCTGGGGGCCCCTCGGCCCCTGCGTCTGGTGCGGGAGATGCGCCTCAGCAATGGCAAGCTCTACAGTGGAGCTGGCCCCCTGACAGGTGGAGCTGGAGGAGGTGGAGCAGGAGGGACAGGCCCTTCAGATCTGGGCCCTGGACCACAGCGGATCCTAGATGATCCACTGGGTGCCAACACCACCCCTCCTCCACCAGCCCCCACCCCTGTGATGCTGCCCTCCCGCAGCTGCACACACGTGAGGATCTGCCAGGAGTGCCGGAGGATCCAGAGCCTGAGATCAGGCAGTAGTATAGGATCAGCCTCAACAAGAATACCACCTTCATCAGCACCCCTGCCCAGGCTACCCCCACCCCCACCTCCATCTTCATCCAACACAGACAGTGAGGGCGGAGGGGGCCCCAGCCCAAGGCGGCTACATCACAGCCCCCCGCCTCATACCCCGCGGCCCATTCCACCACCACAGAACAGCAACACCACAGACCTACTGGTGGACCAGGACTGAGACCAGACGCAGTGGGTGGGGTGGGGTGAGAGGGCTGCAGATAGCCAGTGATGTTACTGAGGGACATTTGTGCTGCTGAGAGAAACACTATTTTCCACAGGTGAAATTCACCTGAGAACAAAAGAGAGACAGGAGAGACAGAGGGGAAAAAGAAGTTTAACTCAGTGAGGTCATTCAATAGAGAACAAGACAACCTTTAAACTGTAACCCTTTCTCCAGCTGAGCTTGAGGCCCGCAGATACAGAACTGGCAACAAGCACACAGTGAGATTGTCGTCAGTTAAAGCTTCTGTGTTCAACTCTGAAGAACTGTTCAGTTTGGACAAATCTGGGCAGAAGTGCACATGATCAGGTGGTGGTTTCCTGGCTTTCTTTTTCTCTCCTTACTCCCCTCTCACTTCACCTTTTAGATTTGAGGGCACTGGTTTTCTTCCACAGACACTTTGCTGGAAGCTGACTACCCCTCTAGTAAAATGAAGCCTTGTTGAAGGACATACCGTGTCCGTATGTGATTTAAAAAAGCAACTAAAAGACTTCCAGAGAATTATTTCCTGATGTTTTTTTTTTCTTTTGTCTTTATTGTTTTGTTACCATTGTTCTAAGTGGGAATTACAGAGTTAAATACAGACTATGTGTGATAATATGGTGGATTATAACATACTAAGAAACTCGACTGCGGCCAATTGTGTTCAGGAGTTTTGTGTCCCTCCCTGTGCCCCATAGCTGCTTTTTGGATGATATCAGCGAAGGTGGACAAAACGACTTCAAGATAACATAACGCAAACAATAACAGAGGAAACTGATGGCCTGCCTTTCTTTACACTGTGCGTGTGTGTATATGTAATAAATTGTGCTTCCTGTAAGTCTGTCTGTAACTAATCACAGTGAGGAGAACCATGTACCCAGCAACAACACCCTTCTACTAATGTTAGATAATCAGACAGCCACAAAAAGGAAGAGAGAACAAGAGAGGGGGAGCAAGGGCTTTGAAATGTGAAATTAATGTCCCTCGTTATCCTGGGTAACGCTTGCCAAGCTTTTACTTCTTTTTCACCTCTGTTCACACAGCGTAGAAGAGATAGAGAGACTGGGCGAGCCAGAGCCAGAGTGGTAAGATAGAGAGGAACAGAAAGAGAGGAGATAGAAAGAGGCAGAGAGTGAAAAGGACACTACTGAATTTGAATGCGAAATCCCTAACTGAACTACTTCCATTATTAGATCTGTCCTGATCTGTTAATTCTGGGCATCTTTTAAGGGACTTGTTAATGCGCCAGCAGGCTGTAGCTGCAGCTTCTTCCCTCCTCTCTGTTTAACAGACAGACTTGGCCGTACACAGTCAAGGCTCCTGCCAGAGTGATAGACTCAGCGCAGCCTTGTCAATACTGTCTCAAGCTTTTGATCGCTTAATTACTCCCCTCGGTGGCGGGGGACTCATTCAGGAGGGGGCTGAACAGAGGAAAACATGCTGATAAATAGATTTAGAAGAAATACATGTTTTTCACTCTGGCTGGGTAGAGAAACTGCTCTCTTTTAATTATGTTGTTAATGTTACAGTCCTACTGTTGTGTAAACGTCCATCCAAAATAATTCAAATGCTACAGTATATTGGCTATGGTTCTTAAAGGAATACACTGGTGGATTTGCATGTTTTAGCCCTTTAACTTTGAATGTGTGTACACTTCACATTACTGCTGATGATTATTCAAACCCTTCCATAGATTTAGACTCATAACTTCCAAAGTAACCACTGCTTTCATACCAAGTCATTTTGGTGTGAAAACTGTGGATAACTGATCCATTACAGTCATGTTAAATAAGTAATAGTAAATAAGTAATAAGTCTGGTTTTATTTTTTTGGGGGTGGCATAGTAGTGCAGTGGTTAGCATTGTTGCCTCACCTTTGGGTTCAAACGTAGTGGTTTTCTATGTGGAGGAAACCCTGCCAATAGGTTTCCTCTGGGTACTCTGGCTTCCTCCCATAGTCCAAAGACATGCTGATTAGGTTAACTGCCAACTCTACATTGCCCTTGAGTGTGAATGGTTGTATGTCTCTATATGTCGGGCCTGTGATGGACTGGTGACCAGTCCAGGGTGGGCCCTGCCTGTTGTCCAGTGTCAGGTGGGATTGGCTCCAGCTCCCTCGCAGCCCTCAAAGGATAAGTGGTATAGCTCATGGAATGAATGATTGTATTTTTCTTATTGTCAACAAATCGCATGAAAAGACCCAAACAAACAATGAATTGATCTGACAAATAAGTTCATCTGTGCCATAGACCTTTACTGTTGGCCACATTCTCTGAAAAAAACACATTAAACAGCCTCATCATTACATGGGCTGGAATGTTCATTCACTACCATGAACGTAAACACTGTAGTTTATACCAAAATAGCATCTTGTTCCCATAAATACTCAAGAATATTAATCCACAGCTGAAAATAGTCCCCAACAAATACACTATTTGAGTAAGGTTTGCTAAAAACTACAGAGCTCAGCTCTGTATTTACGCTGCCTTTTCAGGTAACTCTTCAGTTGGAACAAATGGCTGGGGAAGTTGGAAAGTATTGAGAATCAGACTTACGCAGATGGTTTTGGTCTTTTCATGGGATTAGTTGACAATAACAAAAATATGTAATATCACCAACCTTATTCTTTAAGTCTGCTTTACAGTAAAAAGAAACAAAACACTGAATGTGGTGAGACCACTAGGCTACACCATCACCTCCCATCATCAGATGTTTGTGGACAGATCAATAATCTTATTCATCCAAAATGAGTATTTGTTATAATGTCTAGGACCACTTGTACAGTAAAATAGATCAGATCAATTTTATGTCTGTTGTAAAAGAATGCAAAACGCATGCAGCAGCATGATTTCCCTTTAGCGTACTTTAAGTACCTACAATTAATTTTGTGTGCCACAGCTGTTAACTGTTCCCAGAATCCCAGAATCATGTGACATTATCATGTGCTGCATTAGCATTCTGCGGGTCATTGACTCATTAGTGTCTATATGTTTATTGAATCTGTTGCTCAATTGGTTTTATTTCCTGTTGATTGATTCACTACTTACTGAACTACGGGGGTGGTTGGATACACACCCTTGGTTATAGTTAATGTACTTACAGTAGCTATAAAAAGCCTTTCTGGTTGGTGTATTCAAGGAAATGCAGACCTTCAGGATATGAGAGGTGGCTGATGCAATGTATTCAATGCGAGATATGACCAAATTCTCATTACCCCGTTCATACTTACCAATTCTTATGTAGTTTGATTTTCTGACAGCAGAGATGATGAATGTAATATTTTTCAGCACATGATTCTCAGCTCTTGAAAGTCTGTTTTTCCTACTTCCTGAACGTATCAGTAACATATTTTCTTGTCCTCTTTTTGCCCCTACTTTGGAATGACATTTTCGTCATTTGTGCCACAATCCTTGTGTTTTTATAACCTCTAGATAAACACGAGTCTCCTCCATTTAGAGTAACCAACTTTGTTTTCCACCTGTAACTGAGGAGGGTTCATCAAACTGCAGACGTTGCTAGTGCAGCAATAAGGGCATGATCAATCACTGGCTTCTCACCCATCTATATTCAGCAGTAATACAAAGTGTGTGAGATAACATGCAAAACCACCAATACAGCCCTTTATAAATCCCTTAAAAATGCAGGCATTGTTGTCTAGTCTAACATTGCATTGCTATACAAAATTATTCATTTTGCAGTGAAACTGATTTCTCAGTACTGTTGTGTTCCAGATAAGGAATGATAACATTGTTTGCACACATTATGCCATTTCTCTGAATGATGGCTGTCAGCAGAAGCAGGCCTGGATTTGATGCATCTCTTTCTCTGTTTATGTCTGCCTTTGTGTCCAGAATGCTGACAAGACAACTTGAGCCAAACTGTCTTCACAAGTCGCCACAGTACACACACACACACACACACACACACACACACACACACACACACACACACACACACACACACTCACTCACTCTCTCTCTCTCTCACATACACACACACACACACACACACATACACTCACACTCACATGCTCACACACACGCATGCACGCTAACACATACACATGCTCACAAACAGAAACACACTCATCCACAGCATCTTCATTCCGTATTCCCTTGTTGTCTAAAGGCTAAGGCTGGTTGTTTTTGTTGTTTTCAAACTTGACTTGAGTCTTTTTTTTCCTTGTGTTCTTTGGTTTGGTCTTTATAGAAATTCACAAAACTTGATATGTGACAACAACATATAGCCATTATGTGGCAATCAACAGCTTTAAACCATCAGCTGAAAGCATTTGTTAGCTGCAAAGCATTACTGTGGAGAGGCAAGAGGAGGTTACAAACCCTCTCTTGTATGACTATCAGTGGGAAGGGAGGGTCACAAAACAAATCAGATGGGGTGTCTGAATGGTCACTCTACAAAACAAACCTTTTCATTTACTTTTATGTTCTTTTCTTTGATATTTTTTCATATTTCTATACTAGTGCTAAATGGATTATTAAAACTGATGATGAATATTATGATTAAATTGTTGTTATTATTGCTATTGAAGAGCAAGAGGTTCTATAGTGTGCTTGTGGGTGAAGGGTGGGTGATGAGAGGTGTTGGGATGAAGGTGCAATGACGTTCGTCAGAGAGATCGCCCCGTTGTTCAAACCTATAGACACACAAACTTCTTTTTGAATAAAAATATTCAAACAGTCCCACAGTGACACGTGTTTTTGCTTTTCAAGAGGACAGTAAGGTGGTCCTGAAGTTTAAAGCACAATGACATTTTACAAAACACAACAACATTTCAGAAAAGGGTGGGACAACACTTCAGAATCAGAAGCCAATAGGTTGTTTGCATATAACGTCAGCAAAATGCAGCTGGAGGGCATTAAGTTATTGTTCACATGGGAAGACCCATCACAGGCTCTAAAAATGACCATGGTTTGCATTGTTTACAGTTGCTCGAGTCAATCAAACTGAGAAATCATGAAAAGCTTTTATGGAGCACCAAAATTTGTCAATAAGGAGGAAAAAGCCAAGAATTGTGGCCATGACCATTTGGCCAGTGGTAATGTCACTTAAATGGCTATGTTTATGTAGCTAGTTGTTTACTTAGGAGTTTGTACAGCTGTAACTGAACAGCAATACATAGCAACAATAGCTAATGCTGGCTAACGACAACTTGTTTTGCAGGGTGCATCTTTGTGTACGTACTTTTAGCCATGTTTTCTCCTTAACAGTTGATTTGTTTACATTGTTTGTGTTGTGTGTCGTTATATTGTTTAGAACTTAGGTAACAGCCTACCGTACTTGTGGACACAGTCGTCACTAATGCTACCATAGTTCCTCAGGGATTGAAGCCATTATTTCTCTAATCTTGATAATATAACCTGTGCCAACACATTAACTAACATTTTAAGTGCTATGATAGCCTGTGGTAGCTGTTGATTTGTTTATATAGGCTGAATTGTAATTTTACGGGATGCTGTTGGTCAGACGGTTTAGCTAAACCAGCTAACATATGCTAACACCAGTTGTCACTTGTTTCCACAGCAACAGTCAATAGTCACGTAGGCTCAAGCTACATTGTAAATTCAGATAAGATAAACTATATTTAGCACAGAATGCATAGTGAACCTATAGATAATAGATTCATATTTTATATTATCTAAGACGATTTTAAGTTTATTTGAATTCTTAAGTTTAATGATTTATAAACTGAATTATTTAGAATCATTTTATTATTTTTGGGATACTGTGATGTTGATATACTACTATGATTGTTGCCCTATATATTGTACATTGTTCTAAGCCAGATGAATTGGCAGTTACACCAGGTATCAGTAAAGCCAAATTATCTTTCTGTTCCTTTATTCTTTCAGATTAAAACCATCCTCTTTCTTAAAATATGTTCATCCTGAGTTCTGTGTGATTCTACAGACTAGACTGGGCTCCTTCAGTTAACCTTGGTTATCAGATAGCTAAGGCCATCTGGGATGCATCGCATCTATGAGAGGAGAGGATGAAGTCCAGAGACGATTAACAAAGGTGGTGCAGAGGATTTCTCCACGAGTCAGCCGAGAGCCCAGGGCCAGAGGATATCACTGAGATATTACGCAATCAACAAGGTAAATGTAATCCTGTTATGACAGAACTCTACAGTACATATGTATCATGAAAAACAGCATGTTTAGTAAAGTCTGTTGAAATGCAGGAACTTTATTTTGCAACAGTTGTCACTAACAAAAAGTACAATTTTAAAGAAAATATAGTGACAGTGCACTGTCATTTCTGCATAATTTGAAAAACCAGCAATAAGCCTGACGTATGTCAAAAAGAATAATACTGATCTTGAGCACCAACTTTCAATTACAAAGTTAATGTGACTGCACACACAAAAAAAGAAAATGAGCCCTTAAGTTAGTATGTTACACACGAAGAAATGTATTAATTTCTTACTTATTTTGACAGCACAGACTGTTACTGTAAATTTCTTAAGCACTGAATTTCAATACTTTAGTAGTATACATCTTAAATTTGTAAACCATGTTTTGTCACCTTTGGTATGATAAAGAATGTATTTCATTGATATATTTATGGTACTATATCACAATATGCAATTCTTGTTTCAAAGCTGCTGTAGGTAAGTTTGAAGAATTTGGCAGAATTAGAAAGTGTTCAACCAAAACACCTCCAGCCTTTCTCTAATCTTCAAATCTCCAAATAAAGTGAGAATTTTTAGAAAGGTGCACACTTCTTAGCTGCCAAACACTGTAGTGTCTGGTTTAGTTGAGAAACACTACAGAGTCACTGTTGTACATTTTACTCAGTTTAGTTCTCTTTTGGTTGGAAATTTTCCATCTATGCCCCTTTTGTTTGTTCCCCTTTGATGGTTTGAGGGAGTAGGAACTTTATGTGATGCAACTGTCTCAGTATGTTGTCTTCTTCCTGCAGCTGAACAAGACAGTGAAAAAGAAATATCTTTGTATTTTGGTCAATTCCAATAAAGTGAGGGACCTTTCGTTAATGTCAGCCCTCAGGGATTTTGGTTTAACAGCAACAGTCAAAACTCATGTGCTGTAACACATGGGACCAAGACAGACTTTTGTAGTTTTGACTGTAGGAGGTGTGACATACATTCAAAAATATTTGAACTGTTACAACTGGAAGAGAAATGGTGATTTGTTTAGGCCTGGCATGGCAGGAAGCAGGAGAAACTTTTTTTCATGTAGGTGCAGGGTGAGGATTTCTCATCCAGAGTTTGTGTTCATGAGAGGTGTATGCAGTGAGATTTATGAGAATCTGAATTGAGGATCTTTAGAAACCACAAGTTTTGGGTTTTATTTAAAGGATAAGTAGGATGGTTTCTGATGATAAAACACATATAAGAAAGAACGTACAAACACTAAAAGACACACGCTCCAAATCCAGAGATGAAAAAACATACAAATAGGAAAAACACATGCAATAAGATTTGCTACACTGGAAATACTCGGGGATGGTAGGGGAGAGTGTCCATTTGGATAAATAGCAACGCTACAAATACTTTTGCCTGCCCACCAGTACCTAACCTAACCCTTTACTAAATATTGATATTTTTCCAGCCAAGAAAGTAATCATCAACATTTCAAACATACATTTCAGAGCTGTGAGAACCCGCCATGCAGTTGTGACCAGTTGCCATCTCAGCAGCTTGCAGCCTAGCTCCAGAGATAACCAACTGGTCAGCATCCACTGTCTTATTTCAGTAAGACCTATGGCTACGTGCCACTGGCTCTGTTGTCTGTAGCATTTTGAACTGTGTGTTATAACAACACAGTTATAGTTCTTTTAGATGCTAAAATGTGGTCTCAGAGTTGAAATATATTATTTGTTGCTGCCAGTATGTCTCAAGATAAAGCTTAATTCAGAATGGATAGATGTTTTATTGTTGCTGCCTATTTACACTTTGTGGTTCTTATATGTACTAATATATCATTACATTTCAATAAAAATGAATAGATAGAAAAGGAACATTAACATTGGCAGTGCAGTTTATGTTAAATTTTGCTGTTCAGTCCCACACAGCCCCTCAGTGTTGCTTTTCCCCTTGCATGTGCTTTATCCTAAGGGGCTACAGTGTGGGTGATTATATTTGATATTTATCTTACTGTCAACAAATACTGCAAAAATTCCAAAACTAACATTGATCCACTGTTGTCCAAAAACTATTAAAAACACATTAATGAGCCAGTGCTGGACTGGGTGACACGTCCCTTCACTGTAATGAACACTGGCACTGTTTATTTTGAGTCAATCCCATACACACAGAAATGTTGCTGTAAACTCACTAGAGCACCAAATGTTTATTAATCTGCAGCTGGAAATACTTCAACAAATGAACAATTTATCCCTGTTTGTGTAACATTAGCTAAAAAGTACAGACCCCCTGCTGAAATGAAGTGTTGCTCATTTTCATAGCTTCACATCTTCAGCTGAGAGCCTCAGGCAGAGCAGGGAAGAGGTCAGTATTGAGGGTTTGATTAATGCTTTGCTGGTTCTGGTCTTTTCATACAATTTGTTGACAGTAAGAAAAATACAAATTAACTCCAGACTAAGATGATTTATTGACAACTGTCAGGATGTGATGACATTTGAATTTTACATAAGACACCAACATGCTGGTAAATACAACTTTAAGTAGCTTTATGAGAGTTTTTTTATGCCCTAGTAGAAGAAAAAAAATGATTACTTATTGATTGTACATCTCTCTCTTTCTTTTATATTTCCAATGACTAACCATCCACCTGGAGTATGGGACATCTTCATCTTCATCATGGATGGTCTGTGTTTGTCACTGGAAGACGATGTAGTATCTCTGGAAGCTTTGAACTTGACATCAGAGTAGATCAGTTTTTATGAGGAGGAAGAGACGTTAGTGCTCTGATTTATCATCCCAATTCTCATCAACTTGTTTTGTTGCATTTTGTGTCAAAGCAACAAAATAATCAAACTAATCAATTTTTGTGTGTAACTTCAAGCCAACTCTGAGCTCACCTCATCTCTTTCAATTACACATCACTGGACCACCTGTATCTGAAAGACAGGGTAGCTTTAGTGAAGGGAAACAAACAAAGGATATCAAATTAAGTGATGCTGTTTAAAAATCAAGAGGAGGAACTTGCACATTTTTTCCTCACCAGAGGTGATGCAGTGCCTGACAGAAGAACCACGTCTGAGTAAATAAAATACAGTGTTACATTTTCAGGAGTTAATTTTTTTCCCACAGACTCTTTTAAGTATAGTATGTGCTTTAATAAATCAATAAATCATAGATAGAATTCACTTCATTCAGCATCTGCAATAATACTGTAGAGGATAAATATTCAGTTTTTGTTCACTAAATGCATGATAACTGCTGATATCTAATAAGTAATATGTCATGTTGCGTCCCTTTCTGTCATGGAGGGAGTTTGATATTTAACAGCCCATATACTCCTACACAAAATACATACACACACCTAGTTAGACACACCTCATTCTGATGATAATGATGTAAGTTGTGACTGCCATAGTCACTACTATCAGCACGAATACTCCTGCAGCAATCAGCCTTGGTAATGTGTGCATCTGTACAGTCTTTTCTGAGACAAGGAACACAATTATTATAGGTGCTATCTTCATTGATTTTATGTGTAACTAACTTAAATAACATTTCACAATGTTGATATAGATAACTCTTTATTTATGAGACACAATGAATGTAAATACATTTGTCATGGTAGTGTAAGTGGCAAATGGAGAGAAATATAAGGCAAGGGTGAGGCCCCACTTACAGGTATACACCATTCAGCCATAACATTATACTACATTATATTATACATTACTACATTATTACATTATATTAACATAACATTAGGTTATTTACCACTTAGATGTAAAAGATGATAAAGATCATGCTCAAGATGCTCAAGATTTTTTGCGCTTCATGTTAAAATAGCCAGTTTGTTTAAAATGCTTCAATACTCACCTTTAACAACAAGTTTGGTTGTTCCTTCAAATGAACCACTGGGGAAGGTTGTAAAGGTGCACATGTACGACCCTGCATCTGCCATTTCCACATCTTTAATTATCAACGATTGTTCTTTAATCTCCACTCTCCCCTTCAGAGGAGAATCATAAATATTCACTCCAAACTGGCTATTAGAAACAATAATGGTGACTCTCTTTCCTTCTGGTTCCAGGAGATCCCACTGAACCTGAGTAATGTTGGCATTTTCTGGTCCTTGGATGAACTGGCATGGCAAGGTGATGTCATGCCCGAGGTATCCAGTCGCTTCAGGCTTGACATTGACTTGCTGTGCCTCCAGAACTACAAAAAATAAGGTGACATGGTGGCAGAAGGAAGAATTAGATAGAAAATAAATATAAATTCATGCTGAATTACCTACTTTATGCTTTATCATTCAACAACAGTAACTCAGAGAAAATAAATATAAATTCATGCTGAATTACCTACTTTATGCTTTATCATTCAACAACAGTAACTCAGACTACCTTTTGGGTCACTATTATTATTATTATTATTATTATTATTTTAATTCCTTTAATGACCTTTTGTCAGATCAACAAAAAGTACTTATTTGCAAGAATTTACAATTTTATAGGGGTTGTATTAACCATGTTCATGAATGTATTCTTTGTGTTCAAGAAACACACATTACAGTTTTAAAATGTATTAATATTATTATTTCCTAATATCAGCTCACTACCATCCTGTATTCAACACACATGCTACAAACATGTTTAACTGCTTCTCAAAAAATTTACCAAATATAAAATATCTGGTCTTACCTCGTAGAGTGAAGTAAATCAACATTAGGAGAGGTGATGTGTTGCAAGTTCTCATTGTACACAACTGTAGGGGTGGAAAAATAACAGATGCACTTCTAGTACAATAGACAACTAATTTAAGATAGCAATTAGCCACATTAAGTCTAAAAATCGCCTTTTAAGTGAGTGTAAGCGGTGTATGGCAGTATCTAAAATATGACTCTTGCGCCAAAAATAGGTTAAAAAAGAAGAAAAGAGAAAAATAAAAAATGTTGAATCTATTCATCTGTAGTCCAGACAGTTTCCAGTATATGATTTCCTCAAGCTTCCTCAAACTTCAAGCTTCCTCAGACGTCAAGCTCCATGTGACCTCAAATTCTTTGACAGTCAAAGAAAAAAATAAACCTTGACCAAGAAAGAGGCTGTAGAGCTGTGGCAGGGAGCTTTTCTAATCTCTTACTAGTTTTACTAGTAAGTAACTAGTTAATTTTAATTTTCTTTGTTTATTTTCTTGTAGTCTAAATAGCAATCATGGTTTTTATGTCCCTTTCCTCTTGTAATGCTGTAACCCTCAGTGAAACAGTGACCTCATGTGGTCAAATGATGATAATGTAAAGAAGCACTAATGCCTGATATCACTTTAAAACACAGCTGAGTGGCAGTGTTCAGAGACATTTACATCTGTGTTTGATAAGAATAAACAGAGAAACCCTTTGTTTTCTATACATCAGTTTAATACTCAGTCTCCACTAACAATACTGCTCCAACATATGCAACATGTGCTATATACACATTTAAATCTGATGTACAGTATGTATCTTCTGAAAATACCAGGGTGGCCTACACAGTTACTTCTCATTAGACCTGAAATAATTAATAGAGCGACATAAATTTATTTTGCAACAATTTTTCATTTTTTTTTAGCACAAATGCCCCAACTTCTCAGGTTCCAGTTTTTCAAAAGTGGATTTCTTAGATTTCTTTGACAGTAAACTTAATTTATTTGGTTTTCTGGTTTGTGGGATGGGCAAAGCATTTTTAATATGTCAACTCCAGCTTTGGAAACAGACATTTTTCACTATTTATGAACCAGATTATGAAGATTTGTCAGTTAATCCACAAAATAAAAAAATAAAAAAGTGTTAGTTGCAGCCCTAGTTGTCATACTCTCATGAATCTAGAAGTATGATGACACAACAGTGACTTATTGACAAGTTAATGATAAACTTGGAAACTACATCCAGGGACAGGACTTAAAGAACAATATTGTAGAGAAAAAGACAGAAAACAGACTTAAACTGATTCCTGGATGTGAATTTTTATTACAGCTGCTGTAAATATTTCCAGTTATCTTGCCTTCATCAGGATGTTGTCTCTTAACTCTCAATTATGGGTGGGGTTCATTTCCTTGAGCTTTCAAAGACAATGTAAATGTTCTGTCTGAGAAGCAGAAAGCAGAGTATCACCATGATTCAGATCTATGAAACATTAACATCAGAACACAGAGGAAAGAGAGATCAAGATTTCTAGTAAATGTAGGGGTGTAATTTGGTGAAGGAGCTGCTTTCTCTCAGCACGAAGGAAGAAAGCATTAAAGTCTCTAAATGAAAAGAGTGGAGCCAACAGATGCCTTTAAAAACTGTCTGGTTTAATGGTAAAAATGTAAGTTCCTGTTAAGCTCAGAGAAGCAGAAGTGGTAAATGTTACTTGTCTTTATTTGTACATAGGTTTTACAAAAGCTAATTTAATACTTGCATATAACATGTATTAACACCCCCATATTCACAACATATCCACAGCATTATACTTACCTGTACTTTACACACTTTCACCATGACAAGATAGGAATATAGTGCTAAAAGTAATTATGTAAAAACTGAGATGTGGTGGATGTTAAAGTACATGGCACTACTGTAGTGTTCAAAACCAACAAAGTCTTATTCCACTTAACCCAGAGTCAGTGGGTGATGAATAGTTTGTTAGGATCACAGATAGATTTCTGAACAGGGCAGAGGGCACCTGAACCAGAGACTCTGTTAATCAAACAACCACATAGAGACACAAAGCAATGTCAAACAGAGGGAAACAGCCACAAAGAGTTGGGAAACGACCATAAAAAAATGTATAATGGCGGTAAAGAGATTTAAAAATTACCACAAAGTGACACAAAACAACTATAAAAAGGTGTAAAAAAAAAAAAGAAAAAAAAGATACTCAAAACTACAAAATGACCACAAAGAAATTCAATACAACCACTACGAAAGAAAAAACAACCACAAAGATACACAAAACAATCATGTAGATATGCAAAATGACTACAAGACCACAAGCCTTAAAAATGACTTTCAGACTTTCAGTCTGGTTATCTTGCTCCTATGTAGGAGTGGTGTGGGACCCTTTACATATGAGAATCCAGCAGCCTGTTGTTTCACTATTACAAATAGTAGCTATTTGTTATTATATCATACTAGAATATTTGACTGAATAAACAACATAATAATTACATTTAAGCCTTAACACACTTTGATCATTTTACAAATGTCCCCCGTTTCTTTAAAACTGTGCTCTGGTTTGGCCCCCCAATTCAGCCGATCCTAAATCCACCTCTGGGTGTTTAACATAATGGCAGTGAGTGTTAAGAGACCTAAACTTCATGGTAGTTAAGTAATGCTGAATAATGTCAGTATTTGCTTGTGTAAAGAATTAGTGTGACATTTCCTGCAGAGAGTAAATATATTGATATTGTCTTTTACGTGCCACACGTTTGCAGGTACTCTTCATCACTTCTTATCTATTTCTGTCTCTGTCAGGCAGCTCAGTATCACCTTGCTACCTTTAGAAATAGATATTTTTTGTAATTTTTGTGTTTTGAACAAAGCATTTTGAGCTACCAAAAAACTACCATCATCCTTTTCACAACTGCCATGCTTGCTTATTGTTTGTCCTCACAGTTTGATTTCTTGACAATACACATGAATGTGTGTTCCAGTAGCTCATTCTTAGTAGGTTAACATGCGTCTCTGGTTTTTGAGTGGAACACTTTCTTCTCACGTCTGACTAACATGATATACAGATATGGAAAGCTTGTCACAGTACACTGCCATCAAACGGCATTTGTCTTATCTTCCTCATCTATTTCCTGTCATGACAGAACTCTTCATAACAGAGATGAGAAACCACTGATTTTATGTGTCTGTGAAAACGCAAAACTTTATTAAGCAACAACAGCCACTTACAAAAAGTTCCTTTCTAAAGTAAATGTAGAGATAACAAAGAATTGTGCACAGTCATTTCTGCTTACAAAACTTAATTATTAGAAAAAGCATTACTCCGACTGTAATCAGATCTAAGCCGACTTAAACACAACCCAACACATTTGAAAATCAAATATAAAGAACTTAACTTAATATGTTTACAGTGTAAACTGTGTTCTGACAACATGGTGAGTGAAAAAGACATAATCTCACACCCACAAAATGACACTCAGGAAATGCTGTTTCAAAGGCACCAGGTGAAACAGAGACGGTTGGTAATGTACAGTGATGGTATAACAACTACAGCAACTTTGCAGACAATATTTTGTCACCTTTTTACATATGGCATGCTCAGACTGCAACAACCACCCACATGATTGTGTCATTAACTTTAAGCAGTGTTCTACACATCAGAGCCAAAGCAGACAGTGCTGGGTAAAATTAAATATGGTGCTACAACTATTACTATCTATCTGTGTCTCTAGAATACATAGTGTACTGTATCATGATATGTAATTCTTGATTTTGGTCTAAAACTGCTATAGGTACATTTGAGGAAATAGCTAGAATGAGGGAAAAAAAAACACTATTTGAAAGCATTCACTCCATTCTTCCTCTCTGACTCATAAAATTTAACCCTTAATAAGGCTCAAGTGCAAGTGCTGGCTGGTAACAGAGTTGGAGAAAGGCACACATCATACACTCATAATCATCATGAAATCTGTTTAGTTTAGAAAATGAAGATAAAATGGGAATCCAGGCAGTTAATTTTAGAGCAGAAACTGAGCAGTGTGTTGTCACCGCTTGCAAACACTGACATGACATTCTGGGTTTTGCATTGCTTAGTTTGTTCCCCATTTGTGCAACTTTCCACTTTTGTCTTCCTCCATTAATTATTACCATAGAAGGAACAGAAACTCTGTGGGATGAGATGTTCACGGCTTGGCATGTTGGACGTTATGAAGAAAATAGCTCAATGTGTCTGTTCCTGTTTGTACTATTCCTCGCTGCAATATTAGAAACTGATCCCCCAAATGGCACCAGTGTGCTAAACTCTTGCTGTCTAGATCTGTTTCTAGCTATGCTAGCAACATGACTTCAAGAATGACAGTGGTGGTCGGTCCACCAGTTTGGTTCTCACTGAAATATCTTGAAAACTGCACTGGTATGATAATTTGTACAGATATTCAGGGTGATGACTACTGACTTTGGCAAACCTCTGACTTTTCTTCTGGTGCTAGCATGATGCTGATCTTTCAGATCTTTATTAACATACTGCAACAGCTATTGTTTTGAAATTTGGTGCACACATTTATGGTCCCCAGAGAATGTACTGGAATAACTTTTATCTCTTGACTTTTTATCTAGCAACCTAACCAGGTCAGAACGTTACTTTAGTTTATGATCAAAACTGATAAATTCTCAGTCATTCTCAGCTGTACTTAGTGCTAATTATCAAATGTTTGCATGCTAACATGACCATAGACTCTTAGTCTTGTTATCTAAGGACTGCACTGCCAGTGATAGCTCTTTTATGTCCCCTGCTGTGAGGCTATAGAAGAACAGCATGTTGATGCTGCTGACCCCCAACTACAACCTCAGCATATGTGACATCAGCACATGAGGTATGTGTTTGTTTGTCTTCAGATGAGGGTATCGCATCTCTGGATGGTTTGAACTTGATGTCTGTGTAGACCACATCCTATGAGTGAGCGTGAGAAAAAATGTTAACCTGGAGAATTACTTGCTTATTAGTGTCAATATGATCTCTCTTTTCCTTATCACAACCACACAGTAAGCAAACTCAATCTGACGTAAACATTATTCAACTTAAATTCAGACATGAAGCTTCAAACCAACTCTGAGCTTACCTCATCTTTGACAAGAACAGACGGCCTGAACACATCCCTCACCATGCTACCTGTATCTGACAGACAGACAGACAGACATAGCGACATAGCTTTATTCTGGGGAACTGACAAACAACAGAAGAGATCAAATGAAGGGAACAGGAACTTGTGCTTTTGTTCTCACCAATGAAGACGCGGTGTCTGACTGAAGAATCACGTCTGAATAAAAGAATCAAAAGTGCTGTAATTAGTTTTTCTGCATGTGGTTATCTGATTTAGA
Source organism: Lates calcarifer (assembly GCF_001640805.2). Taxonomy (NCBI): domain Eukaryota; kingdom Metazoa; phylum Chordata; class Actinopteri; family Centropomidae; genus Lates; species Lates calcarifer. Next base: position 9,250,020 of record NC_066847.1, on the reverse strand, counting down.
CCACGATTTTCTTTTTAATCCTAGAAACTGAGGCTGCAAACTAACGATTATTTTCATTATTGATTAATCTGCTGATTAGTTTTTCAAATTCTCAATCAGCTGATTTAATTTTTTTCAGTTAACCAATTAATCAATTAGTCTATGAAACAGTTACAATGATGTTAGTGGCAAAGTGTTTTCCTAAAAAAAATCACTGAATTTATGTTATCAAAATTATTGATTATTTTTGCGTTGACTGACTTATCACTTCAGCTCGATCATATTTTTTAAAATTATTTTTTTGTTAATTAAACTGTATCCCTGTGTAAGTAAAAGCTGATGCTGTAGCAAACCAAGGAAAGGCAGCAGCATTTTTTGTACATTCTGCACCGGATGTAACATTAATTAAATCTTAATTTAAAGTAATTTAACACCAATAAATATTCAAAACATAACACAAAATTACAGAGTGAGTATAAACAAACGTATGCTAAAAATTCTGGGTTATGATAAGCTTTAAAAAAATATCAGTAAAAATCTATGAAACAGTCTTGACAATGATTGAAAAATGTGTATAATAATGGAAATTCAAAAAATGTTAAATAAGGTAATAAATATAAAACAATAGTTTGAGGAAAAAACTGACAAACAAGGAATACAAAAATACGTTGTTTTAAATACACAGACATGACTTATGGTAGCCACAACTTTACTTCCCTTTTAGTTGTTTTTCCTGTAATTCATCACCTGTCATTGTGCTATGTATACACCGGTGTTAGCAAATATCAAAATAAATATGACAATTATCCTAATTTGATACTGTTAACTGTAACCATCGACATTAAATAATTAGTAACTGATAAAAATATGTACTTAAGGTGATTCATGCTGATATATCAGTAACATCATATGATATAAGAGTCATAGTTATGGAAAAGACGTTTATTTTCTACCGCTTCCACTGAATATTCACACACACATAAATTACACATCAGACACACACACCTTCTGATGAGGATGAAGTAAGCTATGGCTGCCGTGACCACCACCAGCAGTATGACAGCAATCACTACAACAGAAACCATCCCTGCCGATAACGGCTTCTGTTCTGGGAGAAGAAACATGACTGTGTTTAACCCTGTGTGTATCTATCATGTGAAATTCTTTTTAAGTTCATGGTGTGTATGTAACCTCAGTTCTTTGAGATCAGTAACAGACTTAGTGTGTTCATTACAGACATACAAGATAGTGCAGGGTATCTACAATGTTCGCCACTAATTTACAGAGACCCATGTTATTCTCCACTGGCCCGTAATGGACAGAGGATAAACAAACTCTAACATTAAAAATTTGTGAATTGTGCAGTTTAGATGCTGATCCCAGTTCCTGAAGTACTGTAATTTGCACAGTGAACAGACACAAAATGTTGTATTCAAGATGAGTTTTTGGTTTGTGTTGACTTCAGGATCATGTTCACTTTGAGAACTGTCTATACGTCATATTATTTACAGCTGCTGTTTGTGTAAAAATGCTTCACATACTCACCTTTAACAACAAGTTTGGTTCTTCCTTCAAATGAACCACTGGGGAAGGTTGTAAAGGTGCACATGTACAACCCTGCATCTGCCATTTCCACATCTTTAATTATCAGTGATTGTTCTTTAATCTCCACTCTCCCCTTCAGAGGAGAATCATGAATATTCACTCCAAACTGGCTATTAGAAACAATAATAGTGACTCTCTTTCCTTCTGGTTCCAGGAGATCCCACTGAACCTGAGTAATGTTGGCATTTTCTGGTCCTTGGATGAACAGGCAAGATAGGGTGACGTCATGCCCGAGGTATCCAGTCACTTCAGGCTTGACACTGGCTTGTTGTGCCTCCAGAACTGCAAAAAATAAGGTGACATGATGTGCAGTTTTGTTGAACTCTTGCTCTCTTACTCTGTTTTAATTATATGTTTACACTACATAATTACTCAATTCACCTAAAAACACACAGTATATATGGAGTGAACAGCACTTAAGCAAACTTATCTCTGAGTATCTACTGTCATAGAGAAGCTGAGTACAAATACAGAACAACAAGCTCTAAACTGTGTTTGCAAATTGTGCTTAAGCAGAATTTTCACAAGGAGCTTTAAAACGGTAATCTTAAATTATCTAAAATCAGTATTAGCCAACTAATATTGTTCCACACACAGAAATCTGCACTTAAATCAGACATAATATCTATAATAAAAATATTTAAATAATAAAAACTACCAAAGTTTAAAGCATTTTATCTTACCTGGGAGTAATGTGATGGAAATCAGCTTCAGCAGCATGAGAGGTGATTTACTGCAAGTTTTCATTGTACTCAACTACAGATGGTGGACAAAATAACAGAAACATTACATTACATTACAACACAATAATCCTGCCATGCATATCACTGCAAAAGCAATTCAGGAGGCAATTACAGGTCACATTACTGTTAGAAAGTGAGTAAGTTATTATAATAAGCAACTAGCTTCATGTGTCAGCTTCAGAAACTAACACCATTTTCTCTATCAGCTTTGACGTCAACGTTCAGGAAACTTACAGACTTTCAAGTTTCTGGTTCAGTAGTCGAAAACACTTTAGAAACACGCAGTAAGGCAACAAGGGAAAGGTGTCAAAACTCAGGATACTATGTTGCAAACTGTAACATTTGCATTCTTAAACAGGACTATAGTCGCAGTCACCACTGACACACGATAACTGCGGTAAAAATGCGACAAAACCACGGCCTGAAAAATAACCGAGGCCACTGACATAGCAAAAAACAAATAACAAACAAACAAACAAACAAAAACAGTGCTGTCAGGTGTCGATTCCTCAACCATCAACCTACCTACCGTACCTGAACATTCAAACTAATCAGCACCTCATGGAATGACTCAAAATAAGTTATAATTAAATGAACTAATAATTAAAATAACTTACCCTATGAAGAGAGGGGTGTATAGGTGCCCGACTGCGACAGGAAGCATTTTTCCATTTCTTAACACTTTAATCACGAATAAAACTTCAGAACTCTAACCGGTCGATCGTTCCTCTCGAGAGTGTTGAAACCTGATATTCAGCTCAGTATTAAACAGTCAGCATTATTGTTGGTCCATCGTGCAACATCCACCTGCAAAACAGTGACCCCATGTGGTCAAATCATGGTAACGTCTTTCACACAAACGTGATGTTGAAACGGATAAAACTCTCGCATCGTTTTGGCTGTAGCACCATGGTGACTCATAAATGTAGCACTTGCACAGCTCTGAAAATTATGCTATACTATTCATGAGTATGGAATTATGTCAGATCTGTGATAATATCAACATCTTGATAAACATGAAAATCTGTCTGCTGGAGATAAGAGGGAGGGAGGGGGTAAGATGAATAGTCTCAGAGGTGAAATTTTTACAAATCATCAAGTTAAATGGGAAATTATATCTTCTACAAATTTGTATCTATTTAGATTATCAGTGACTTGTTAAGCAAACCTTTTGCTGACAGTATCTTACATCAGATATTGAACAGTGATTCCTTTTCTGTCAGAATGAAAGTAAAAATCACTCAGTAGACAGAGTGGTCAACTTTTTTTTTTACACTGTGGCCTGGTGGTTTGTGGGTGTCCTTCAGCAACTTTTACATCACAACATCTGCCTTGGATGTGTCTGCACCTGCTGCGGGGTGATACAAACTTTCAGCTAGCTACCCACTCGTAATCCAGTATGTTATGTTATGTTGTGATATCAAACTCACTGTTGGTAAATCGTGATAAAGCAGTGGTGAAACTCCCAACACCACAGCTAACGCGGCAGCAACAGCTGCACTTGCAGCAGCCTCTGGTCTCAGCAGAAGAGTTGAGTGCTGAAAACAGACTTTATAATCAATGAATAGAATGAATTTGACACACTCTAAGGTAGTAAGGTGTTGCAACACTTTAACAGATTTTACCATCACATGTAGTCTGTCAGTTAAAAGTACAACTCCTCTCACAGTGTCAGTTAAGATTCTGGATGATACCAGTGTTTAAGAAACAAAAGAGCATACAGCAGAGCAGTGCATTAATTTAAGGCCTCGCACCACTGACCACATGTCAAACCTTCTGGGGGAAACTGCATCTCAGGAAAGTGATGTATTATTATCTCCACCAATCAGACCTGCTGGTTAAATTAGCCCCAGGTGTTCAATGGGGTAATCAGATCAGGGATGCAAAGCTGTTTCAGTTGGTCGAACTGAGCTTGTTGCCTGCATGTAAATTACTGGTCTACAGGGCAAGACAGGAATAACAACTGAAACAGGCACAGCTCTGCAACCTGTGCTTCATTGCGTAAGTCAAAGCATGTAAAATGTTTTCAGGATTAATAGTCAGAAATGCAGGAAATACATACATACACACATACATACTTTATCAAGTTATTCTTAAAGAATGCTGAAAGGGAAGGTTTACAGAAATCTGTTCTACTGCTGACTGTTTACGTTTCACTGTCATATTTATGTTTTTTGGCCAAAAGAAACCATGTAGATCAGATCAGATTGACCCTGCCTTCATATGCAGGTGCAAATATTGTTTTTATGGTTGATGATTCAATAGGAAGATATTTAAAAGTCTGTGTGTGTGGTTGTCAAGAGTAATGGAATGTCTTTCTGAAATACTCACTACAGTAAGTACCTCCAAATTGTACAATATTATACTTCTACTTCTGTTTCTACATTTTGCATACAAAACATATGATTGGCCTATAAAATATCATAAACTTAAAAAAGTGTGGGCTTTTTTTCTTTCTTTTTTTTTGACTCAGATAGAAAGTGTATACAACTTCTGTCACTCCAGTAATTCGGTGAAACAAACTCGGTTACTTAGTTACTTAGTTGCATCTTGAGTTGTTTGTTATCATACATTACTGGGCAACTTATGTATTCATTTACAACAGAAGATGCCCATAAACCAGCAGAAACTTTGCTGATACTTGGAGGTTGTGAGTCAGGTTTAGACTCGTAATGTTTGCAGCTGTGCAACAGTGAAGCAGTATTGCTGAACTTTTGGTCTACCAGAAGAGGAACTCACAGTCTTACACAACAACTTCCTGGAAAAACCCAGTGACTGGTATGATCCGATATATTTCACTGCATGGACATGGCTGAAGGCTGCTAGACATATGCAAAAAATAAATAAAATAAAATAAAATAAAACCCACATATGATGATCTACACAGTATTCAAGTTTATCTTTGAGCAGGGACAAAGAATACATAAACCAGTTTTCCTTATGACTGACGATCTGGGTTGTTAAAATGGTGACTAGCTATAGTGAACTTCTCTCTTTCTGTAAATCACCAAGAGCTTTTGTTCAAAACGGGTTAATGCTTTATTAGTTACAATGGAAATGACATTTATAAATTGTCCAGTTGTGGACACACAGTCTTACTTTCACTCTTACATCCACATATTTAGAATAAAATACAGTAGAAATGTGAGATGGAAACCAGCTTGTGCTGACATCAACAGTAAGCAATAAACATGCTTATATAGTATATTCTTATATTTTCTGCATGTTTATTTACATGTATACTTCCATAAGTGCATTTAATTAACAACTAGTACAACTGTGTTTCCAATGTAAGCCTTTCAGCTTTGTCTCAGTAATCACAAGCAGCATGATCAAAGTCTTGGTGGGTCACAGTGATATTTCATGTGTAAGTACATTCTTCATGATTTTAATCAGGGTCCTTGATTATGAGCAAAACATACCAGGGAGGGAAGAACCTGAGACAAAATACGAAGCAATGTAAATGAATGTGGCAACAACAAGAGGAAATACATAGAGGGGAAGTCAAATATGAACAATAGTGCAGATATAGCATGAATGAATAATTTCATTATCATTTCTCACCTGCAACTTCCTCTTACATTAACCCCCTCAGAGTCAGTGCACTGATGACCAATGCTGAAAATGACCAACAGGGAGCAGTGCAGGATGCTTCGCAGAAGAAAGAGGACAACTGTTACCATCACTTGGAGAGTCACTCGGCCTTAATGTGTATGTATTACTGACAAAATTACAAAGAAAAAATAAATTCAATGCATCACTTTCCAGTTTCTTACCTCTCAGATTTAGAACTGTGGAGTTTTCCATCATGGTCACCATATTTCTGGCAGTGCAGGTGTAATTCCCTGTGTTTTCTTCCTCCAACCTCTCTATAATATACACAGAGTTATTAACATGAGTCTCGTTGCCGTTGAACATCCAGCTAAATGTAGCTGGTGGGACAGAGTCTGCTGTACACTGCAGTGTCACTCTCTGGCCAGGCGGAGCTGCTGACGGTCCAATAATGGATGTGTTATACGGTCCAACTGCACAGAGAAAAGTAATGTACAGTTTGAGTTCAGACCTGTACCCAAATGTCTTTGAAAGCTGCAAAAATCAAGGATTTCCACAAATACATATAATTTTCATTTTAAATGGAGAGTTAAAACTACCAGAGGCCTTCAGTGAACAGTACTCACAGTTGACAGTTAGATTATAGGCCGCTGTCATGGTGCTAAATGGGTTGCTGACCCGACACTGATAGGTGCCATGGCTGGAGAAGTGAACAGGTTGTAGAAACACTGTCCCATTGTCCGCAGAGAAACTGACTCGGCTGCTGGATTGGAGAGGCCGGCTGTCCTTCATCCATGTTATGGTGCTGATGGAGCCGGAGGCCTCACAGGTGAGGTTGGTGGAGCTTTTATCTTCTATCAATACAGCGGCGGGTCTGCTGATGCTGGCTCCTGTTACCGGTGCTGTCAGAACAGAAAGAGCGACAATCAAATGAAAACTGACTGAAAACACTGTCAAAATGTTTTGTTCTGATCAAAACAGATTCTAAATTGACTGGACAGACATCACCATCTTCACGGTTATTCCAGCTGTTACAACAACAGATGTGATTACAAACACTAGCATTATAATTTATAATATCAGACATGTCAGATAAATTTTTAGCTGCCTGACATTTATTTAAGATTTATTTACCAAAATGTTTTACATTCTTGAAATAATTTCAATATTGCTAATAATATGATTTAATTTTATCTGCCATGCTTTTAAGACAGACTCATCACTCATTTTAGAGGAACTGTGACCCTTTTTCAAATGACAGACATTATATTTTTAACAGTTAAGAACTCACCATACACATTCAGAGTGGTGTTCCCCTGTTTCTGCAACCCTCCGTCTGGTATGATGGTGACAGTGTACTCCCCGCTGTCTCCCAGAACCAGGTCTCTGAGCTCCAGGGCTCCCGTGGCCCGGTCTAATGTGGTCCTGTTGGCATATCCAGGCGCTGTGATGTCCGAGGTGCTGAAGGTGATGATGTTTGCCCCTTTGAAGCTCCAGCTGATGAAGATGAAAGGACTCTCAGGAGGTACAAGGGTGGTGGTGAACTTCACTGTGCCGGCCACAGGTCCAATCAGGGGTCCCGGGGGTAAAATTGCCTCACCCGCACACACACCTAAGTAGGCTAAAGAGGAGTCCAGTGTGGCATTGATGTTCAGCAGAATGATACATAAAATTCAGTATGTGACATGTATGATGTGCTGTAGCTCATTAAATCAGCCACACATTTTATTCTATGAAAATATAATCTGAATGTGACTCTACCTGATAAAACAAGTATCACAGCAGCACTGAGCATCTTCTCGTCCATAGTGAACAATGACCTATGTAAAGTCGTCTCTGAAATCAAAAACACAGAGTCATGAGTGCTCCTGCTCTTTTATCATCCCACACCCACAGTGCAGGACTGACTCCAGCCCCCACCCCACTCAATAATGAAAAGCACAAACAGTGTTTACAATGCCACTGTGTACATACACCAAAATGCCTGAAGGTGTGTTCAGCGAGGAGTTAGACTCAGGTTGATGGACTGTTTTTGTAGACATGTCCTTTGATCAGACAGATGATGATCAACTGTATTTAAGAAACATCTATCTTAATTTTCTTTACATTTCTGACATAAAAAAAATGAAATGAATGAAACTAAAAGAAGAGTAGTTAACATCTCACAGCTCAATAGATCTCTTCTCTATAAACAATACCTTGATATGATCTTGGTAATTGTCTATCTTTTAATATATTTTCCCTATATGCTGCAATTTCAATACATGATGAGAAAACATAACCTTTTATCAGTCAGCTAATGTAGAAAGCTAGTGATGTAAAAAAAATAAAATAAAATAAATAATGTTAAGTTTTTGCTGAAGATCCTATCCTGCTGAAGGCCTCATCAATAAAATTATATATTTCAAGTTAATCTTTTTTCCTCTTTATTCATAAAAATAAATGCTAGAGAGAAGTAATCTATACAGTTAATAATATGAGTGGTGAACACAATGATCTAATGCTCAAATCATTGTGTAATTTGTTGCATTCATAAGGTCATGTACTTATTTAACATTTGATTTCCAATCAAATTATGAATGTTGACTCAAATTAGGTATTAAATTAATCATACTTAACATCTCAGTGAAAATCAGCTGCACAGTTCCTGTAGACACACCAGTGCAACTAACTTAAACTGTTATTAGAGAGGCTGACCACTGGTCTGAGAAGCTTTTGTCCATTTGTTGCACTCCCCTCCTTTTGTCTGTGTACTACCACTGACCTGTTATGGAAGCATTTTGTCACTGTTTGCTGTGTATTCCTTGAATTAGTTATGAATTATGAAGCTTAACACAACAAATGCGGGCATCCAGGATGAGAAAATAAGCCTTAGGACAAAAGTAAAGTAAGACTTAAATTAGATAAGAAAGCTTAAATTTGTAGATCATCAACATTCCAAGCAGTAATGAGTATTTAATAATAGACCAGTTATAAACATAGATGCATTAGGCTGTGTTATGCATATTGAGATGTGTAGCGGAGGTCTCAGTCGTGGTGGTGCTGGAGTGTCGAGCATCAGTTTTATGAGTCTCTCTAGTAAGTGGTTTTGGTCTGTTACAGGGCTGTGGTTGAGAAACAGCAGCGAGCCGTAGCATTCCTCCAGAAGGAGGATCAAAGACGTCCATGAGACTCTTTACCTCCTTTACACAGGTTTACAAACAGGTCGCCAGCTTCACTCTCCGAGGCTTAAACTGAAAAAAGACAGATGTATTTCATATAGTGTCCAAATATGTTCGTATTTATTATTGCTGTTTTTAAAATATAAATCTATATCCAGGTATAGAGACCAGTCTGTCACAATGAGGCATTGACAGTGTGTCACGTGTCTATAACTCCTGACATGTGAATGTACAGTGAGGGGAGGTGAAACGTCAGTCAGGGATGTGTCACCAACAGATACGATGAGTTTCATAACATGTCTTCACTCAGTAACAATGTGCTTTTGTAAGTGGAAACTCACTCAGCCTGTACACTGGGAGTGATGGAGTGATGTGGCTCATTAGACACTGAGGGATTGATAAGAGACCAGGCCCTACAAATAGAGAAGTGGTTCTTAGTGTTTTTGGCTTGTTACTCCATAAAATGAAGTGATGTGTGACCTCAGGTTGTTCACTGTTCAAACAAAAGTTAAATTTTTTCCTATTTTGGTATTTTTCATTTAAAAATACTATTAAGTATTTTATCAGAAAAAAACTGTGATAGCAGAAAAAGTCCAAGAAAACCCCAAACAAACAAAAATCAATTTTCAAAAGCAGAAAATGCTTTGTCTTGTGACACTCAAAAATTAAATAAATAGATTTTAACTGATCTCTGTCCAAAAAAAAAGAGTTATTTTTCCATCCAAACAAAATCAAGCAGAAACATCCCACCAGTTAATTTTTTTTACGAAGCTGAGTTTCGCAACCAAAATTTATACAGAAGCTGAAGTTTTATATGATACAAAAAGCATTCTCTAAACATGGAGTCATGCCACATCGCTGTACATTTTTATGAGCTCCGAATGGATTCTTTGGCTACTCTCCAAGTCTATAAATATGTCCTCATAAATCTACAGTAATGTAAGTGGAAGACTGTTGTTTAACAGATTACATTCAAAACCAAACCCCCTTTTTCAATATAATAAATACAGTATGTCAAGAGTGTCAGAGGTTAGTTCAAACTGATTTATTCAGCTGTACGGCTCCTGCTTCTGAGGAAACTAGGAAAAACATCTGTGAGAGAATGAGATGTATTATGTATGCGGTTTAAAATGGTTTCAACCTTTTAGATCTTTCAACCAAGTTGACCTATGACCTCTACAGAGTGTAGCTACTGCCGAACCTTATCTGTTCGTTGCTAGAAGAGTTAATGTTTTACAGCTGGGAAAAGCCATTGTTTCGTATCCCTGAAAGACCCTAATATTAACATAATTATATCACCTGGCTGACATGAACCAAATCAAATGTACTTCAAATATACTTTAAATTGTACAACAATGTATTTACTGTATGTATTTTTCATTTCTTTAATAGTCTTTTCATCAAAAAGTTGGTTAATTGGTTATTTATTCAAAGAATTTGTTAAATTTAAATAATAGTGTGTGTGTGTGTGTGTGTGTGTGTGTGTGTGTGTGTAAGAGAGAGAGAGGGAGAGAGAGAGAGAGAGAGAGAGAGAGAGATAGAACTGGGTGGTGAGAGATTTTTTTATTAAAGGTTATCAGTTGGTTTGCATATGTTTTGTTTCATATCTGATATTGATGTATTTCATGACTTGGTATAAAGATAAAAACAAATAAAATACAGACTCAGCGGTGCCTATACATATATATATATATAAACAAACACTGTAATATAACCATTAGCTGATATCTCTATACTGAGCGATGCGCCTCTTGATTCTAAGAGATTAAATAAGGTCTCAGTGTTTATCTAGCATACTGTAAAGATTACATACAGTAATAGCTTGATATGTCTGTCATGTAACTGCAACCCCAGTTGTGTTCAGTTCATTCTCCTCGTGTCTGAAAAGATAAAACACTGCTCTGACCTGATAATATAAAACAGCGCTGTCTGTTGCTCCTCCTGAACTACAGAGAGATGAGTATGACATGTACATTCACAAATGCAAAATATAACATAACAATCTTGTGGCCTTGCCCTGTACAATGCATTTGCAACGCTGTTGTGTTTTTATAATTTTAATCAAAGATATTGATTTTACATTACATCAGATCTACATTTATGATCATTGGATTTTGTGTTTTTATTTGATGTCTCTTGAAAGCTTGATGATCAACATTTGTTCTCACATGTGGCCCTTAAGTAAATTAACTTTGACTTGTTCCATCAAATTACCACAAACTAATGGTCAAACAGAAAACATGGGGCCGGGTAACTTCGGCTTAAGAGTGCGGCTTGGTTGCTATGCCTCTGTCCAAGTTTAAATGAAGCTGCCATCTATAGTGTGCTGTGTGCAGTGCACCCTCAGGAAACTTACTGGCAACAGGGGTCCAACAGGTTATTCTAGCCAAGCACACGTTCACTGGTTTCAGTGTGTCTGAGCAACAGCTGGATGCAGCTGAATGCAGAATCATCTGGTTTTCACTGGGCAGAAAAGTGAATGTTGCAGCAGGTGTGGAAGCAGCATTGTATCAGCACTGCATCAGTTCATCACAAAATCCACACTGCAATGTTATTTGTGTTGTGAATTGTATGGATCTATTTGTATGTAGTAAGTCAAAACATTTTAGATGCCATATTAATTTTTTTAAACATATTTTTTATGGTTTTCAATCAAAACTATTTAATCTGCTGGTGTTGGTGTGTTTGATGTACAACACTGGGAGTTCATTTGGATGGACCTTAAAAAATATTTCCCCCTACTCTCCCAGGTGTTAATTTTCTATGCTCCTCCTGAGTACATACATACTATTTATGTGCTTGTATAAACAGCCATTCAATAAATTCACCATGTGAGAGGAATAAGTTTAGAAGATCAGGTGACCTGTCAACAATGCAAATCTCCTCTGTCCTTGGCCTGATCTGCCTGAACCTTGAAAATGAATCATTTAATTGTGTAGGTGTATTGGCCTAATGATAATAAAGATGATAAGATCTCATCTTACAGCAGGTCAGAGTAACTACTACATGTGCCGCATGGCTTCCATTGTGTTCTGCCAAAATGGCCTGGTACACATGTACACATCTGTTTAAGGGTCAAATTTATAACTTTATACCATCAGTAATAAATAACTTACAAAGCCCATTTATGTTTTCACAACAGGTGTAGTAAAATATTTATTATAGATCTGAATTATGAACTCTGAAACATTGCTCTATGGAGTCTGAAAAAAATACTAATGGGTCTGATGGTGCAATGAGCACTGGGAGGTTTTTGAACATTCATTAATATTGGGCAGAAATTTCTGGACTTGCAATGAAACATTCACATATCATACAGTGATATGACAGACTGTCATACTATGTGCACAGACAAATCAAATGAACAAGATACTCTGTGTTAATCTGGCAAAACACTGAATATTACAGTGTTTTAGAAGTAACTGTTCTGGTAGAAGAATCATTTAGGCTTTTGACAAGAAAGAAAAGAGAGAAGTTAAATTATAGTACCCACCGTTGTTATGTTGAATGTGGTGCTTTAATTATAGAATTGGTTGCCTATCAAGGAGTTTTAATAAGTGGAAGACTGTGGCGCTATAACACAATAACTGAGTAGACTAGTCATTTGATTTTCTTTACCTGGCTTTAGCGTGAACACATACAAACACTTATCTTCATTTTTGTTGCCACATTTGTCTCAAACCAATCTGACATGACAGATTAACTCAGTATATTATATTTTTGATGATCAACATTGGTTAAAAAAGCAATGTCCTGGTTAAAAAAAGAGGGCAAAAAAGGGGCAATGATTTGCATTTAAATATTTAAACTAAACCACAAACAAAATTATATTAACAGTGCTAATAGACAGAAAATGGTAAAAATATAAACTGTTGTATCAATGTAGCATATCTACCTGTTCTCACCTATGACTGCTATATGAGCTTCAAAGATAAGATTACAAAGATAAGCTTCACAGTGACTTTCAATGAAATAAAGATTTTATGGTCCTGTTTTAGCATCATAAGAAAACATAAACTCTGCTTGTCACAGTCAGTGGTCATATAGCACATGTGGGGAAGCAGGTTGGTGTGGACTAAGCTTCATCATCTATTAAAGACATCATGTCAAATTAGGCAAGAAAATCTTACACTGAAACACACTGCTCATCAATCATCAATGATCCAACATCTCAACACCTGCCTTGTATTAGGTAAGAATAGATAAGATTAGGCTTCAATGACTTGAATGGAAAATAACTCAGCACACAAAAAACAAGCAGCCCACAGCTGAGGGAGGTTAACCTAGTTTGCCAAAACCTTAAGGGCAGATGTATGTAATTATTCTTAGTAAACAACAATAACTATGAACGCAAGCTAAATCCTGAACATGCATATTTATATCCATGAGCCTTTCAAGCTGTTTGATCATTATACAGCATTTGTCTACTGAGATAAGATGAATCTACAACCCAATTTTTAGCCATTCTGGTGGCACGTCTATAGAGATGGCTGGTCTGTTTGAGTCATCACTTTGGTCCAGAATGAAATATCTCAACAATTGATGGATTGATGTGAAATAAATGAATCCTAGTGACTTTCTTGTAGCACCCCCCAGCAGGTAAAATCTTTAACTTATTAAATATCTCAATATCTACATGATGGACTGGCACAAACTTTGGAACAGACAGTTATAAATTAGTTCCAAGACAATGCACCCATGTGACTGTGGTGATTCCCTGACTTCCACTAACACCACTATGACGTTGACATTTGGGAGTTTTTAGTGAAAAGTCTCAACAGCTATTTGCTGAATTACCATTAAATTTGGTACAGAGGTCCATGTTCCCCTCAGGATGAATTGTAATAACTCCATCATCGATTCATATTGTCATAATTTTTGTGAAGTCATAGACTGATGTCAGTATTATTGTTGAAAACACAGCAAGTGAGGGCAGTGCAGTGCTGAATCTGCAGATATGAGGCATGTTCCTGAGATGAACTAAGCTGCACTGAGGTGAGGTTGACATATAATCCCAGTGGTTTACTTCACCTGAAAATAGTAAGAAGATGATGAGTGATGGACGGTCTTAGGTTTTTGTGGATTTGTGGTGATTAAACTTGTTTATGTTTGCCACTGTATTAGTTTTCATGATAACTGAGTCCATCTAATCCTCACCTTGGATTATGGCACAAGTGATAGTAACATCTTATCATTTGTACTGATGAATATTTAACCAGCCCCCCCCCCCCCCCCCCCCCCCCCTTTCAAAAGCAGTGATTAAAAAGACACTGGGCAAACAGATGGTAAGTCTTAAGATGTTTATTAATAAAAGAAATTTTCCATCTCTACATTTTAAAGATCTCTATAAATGAATAGAGAATTAATAAATTAATAATGAAAATCAATTACAGTATTGACAGTTTTTTTGTAATATATTACCAATACACAAGTTTTAACTTTGAAATCATTCTTGCAAAACCATGAATAGTCATTACAATTCACCTAACATCAAACTCAGCACAGTGAATTGTAATGTAAAAGAGGCAGAAAATGGTTGAGTTGAATAAATAAATTGAAAAAACAAACAAACAGTAACACTGATGTTTTCCTTTGAGACTGCTGATCAAGGAACATGTGGAAATCCTCTTGTGTGTAGTTTCACACTTTACTTTGCTGCAGGAGGAAATGTTTTCACATGAATAGAGCAAGGAATGTTTTAATATAGTGCATAATGTCTACAAATAAAAGCTCAAACTCACCTTCATAGGAAGAGAATACAAGTCCTCACCTAATGATCCTTTGGTCTTATACACATCTGAACTCCTTTGCTTTACACTTAATTTTTCTAAGGGGTCAAAACAGAGGTTTGTTAAATCTTATGCTTCATTAGGTCATTTTTATGATTCAGATAATAGTCTTCTCAGATGAACACTCACCTTTTCGATGTGCTGGATAATTGTTGTTGCCACATCTGTCACAGGTATATATAACATATAAATGAATTAATTCATAATTCATGATGTATATTGCATTGCATTACACAGAGAAATGGCAAACCTAGCCTGTCTTGTGCTTACCTTTTCATCCTTTTCAGACAGAGCATAATTATTCCACTTGCTAATGCAATAAGGACACAGCATATAGCTGTTAATATAATGGCTCTTGTACCAGCAGCTGGGCAGTCACATTCTGAGAGATCTGAAAAAAATAGACCTCTTTCAAAGCAGATTCAAAAATATATCTCATATATCTCATTGGTGTTTTTAATTTGATACTGATTTATTTGTGCCAGTTTGTCTATTTTTGTCACATACCTTTGACAGTTAACTCATGTTGTGCTGTCTGACTCAGCCCTGTGACAGTATTCTCAGCAGTGCAGGAGTACATCCCACTGTCAGAGCTGCTGCTCGACTGTATGACGTACACAGCCTCATAGACATTAGCTGGCTTTCCTTTAAACAGCCAGGTGATTTTTGCTGATGGAACAGACATAGTGGAGCAGTAGAGCATTGTCAGATCTCCAACACGTACAGATTTGGGTCCTACAATGGTGGTGCTGTCAGGTCCATCTGTAACACAATGAAAGAATCAGATTGTATGAAATTACTTTAGTTTGGCTGTATTTTTGTAGAGGTTTTTGGTTATGTTGATGTATCCATACTTGTTTTCAGAGATTTAATTTGATCATGCGCTCTATACTTAGGATGGGGTTTGTAGCACAATTCCCTTTGCCATAAACTCACACTGGATGATGAGATTCACTGACTGGCTGATTCCATGACTGACACCATTCGACACGTTGCATCTGAATGGTCCCTGGTCATAGCGGGTCATGTTGTGTATGGTAAGACTGGAGCCTCCATTAGTGAGCTGAACTCTGTCACTGGCTGTAACCTCAGAGCTGCTGTTCAGCCAGAGGAAAGAGAGGGAGGATCCAGAGGCAGAGCAGGACAGACTGACAGAGCTGCTGAACTCCAACATCTCTGTGATGTTTGAAGTCACCACCACATTGAAAACTGGTACTGTGGAGGGAAAACACAACAATGTTCATTTTGTAAGTTTATTAAACTATGCAAAACTATTAATATCATCTATTTACAGTGACAAAAGAATATTCAATGAGATATGATTTCTTTGTATTTAGGGAGCAAAATATTTCTTTTCTGTTTAACTTATTGAACTTTAACTTACCAAGTACAGACACAGCTGTAGGCTGAGATGTTTCATATCTCAGAGTTTTGTTGTTGAAGGCCTGACAGCTGTAGTTTCCACTCTGACTCTCCTGAAGGTTCATCAGTCTGAGTTCTTGTCCTGTATCAGGAAGCTTGTCTCCATTCAGAAACCAGTAATACAGAGCAACAGGCCTGGAGACAGCTGAGCAGATCATGTTTAAATTTGATCCTTCTTCATAGTATTGTTGTGATGGAAGCCGCTTCAAATTAGTATTTTCTGGGCCGACTTGGGAAAAGGCATAAAACAGTATGGTCACCAATAAAAGAAGAGTGGTAACTTGAGGAAAGCCGTATATTGTGTTCAGCTTGGCTCAGTGTGAAAGGGATATTACTGTTAAGTACGTCGTCAAATGCAGAGCTGCATCATTAAACTAAATACTGCTATCATTTACTCAGTACCAGTCAAACACTGCAACAGTGAAACTGCAAGGAGCACAATAAAGAGGTATTTAGATTCACGATGGTGGTAATAATTATGATTCAAGCTGCAGGTTTAAAGATCTACATGGCATCTGAGTGAAGATGCTATAACAAAAGACAAAGCATGTATGGTAGGGTTTTTACTCACAGTTGATGGAGAGCTTCACTGGATCACTGGTGTAACTGCTGAAATTGTTGAACACATGGCACCTGAATGGTCCCTGGTCATAGCGGTTCACATTAATTATAATAAGAGTGGAGCCTCCATCAGTGAGCTGAACTCTGTCACTGGCTGTAACCTCAGAGCTGCCGTTCAGCCAGAGGAAAGAGGGGAAAGATCCAGAGGAGGAGCAGGACAGGCTGACAGAGCTGTTGAACTCTGACAAGTCTGTAGTGTTGGGGGTTATCACCACATTGGACACATGTGCTATGGGTAGAAAAAACTATGTTAGGAGTCATCAACTGAAAAAAGACTGTAAGTGCAGGGTGTTTCTTATATTTGCCTTTAGCAACCACAAATCATTCACTCCAACTTACTTTTCAGAACAGTTAAACCTGCAGGCTGAGATGTTTGATTTCTCATAGTTATGTTGTTAAAGGCCTGGCAGCTGTAGTTCCCACTCTGACTCATCTGAATGTTCATCAGTCTGAGCTCTGGTCCTGTATGAGGAAGCTTGTCTCCATTCAGAAACCACTGAAACCAGGCAGCAGGACTGGAGAGAACTGAGCACATCAGGCTGATGTCTGACCCTTCGTCGTAGTACTCTTGTAATGGAGACACTATCAGATTAATATCTTCTGGGCCAACTGTAGTAAGAAATATAAAAAGGTATGGCCATCAGTAAAAGAGAGGAAGAAGAACCAAAACATCCTTACGGATAATTAATACTAGTGGCTTGAGGCAAATGGTATATATGACATGTAGCTCTAAGTCTCAGTGTCAAGACTTATATCTGCATTATATCAGTCAATGCAGTCACACTTCTTCAGAATCAGTAAAAACAAAAGATCCAGGACAATAGCAAAACGTTACTCAGACATATGTAGCTGGAGATTTTAACAGCCTGGGATTTGAATCAACATGATAAACACGTCGATTTGTAACTCACAGATGATGATGAGGTTTACTGGTTCACTGGTGACATCACTGACAGGATTGAAAACACGACACCTGAATGGTCCCTGGTCATGGCGGGTCACGTTGTATATAGTGAGAGTTGTGTTTCTATCAGTGAGCTGAATTCTGTCACTGGCTGTAACCTCAGAGCTGCCGTTCAGCCAGAGGAAAGAGAGGGAGGATCCAGCGGAGGAGCAGGACAGACTGACAGAGCTGGTGGACTCCAGCATTTCTGTGGTACTGGCATTTACCTTTGTATTGGATACTGGCACTGTGGGAGAAAAAAATATTGATTATCACTGTATTTTTTAAATAATGAAAACATTCCTAATCTTAAAGATTCACTAAGGACAGTTGTGACTTGGTATAAAGACTCAAAATTAGATTCTTGTTCATAAGACATAGGCTGCATAAAAGTAGTTGTTGCACACTGTCGTAATGAAATAGACAAGCAGAGTTAAATTCTACACAACCTTATTTTAAACTTACTTAGCACAGACAGAGGTAAGGGCTGAGATGTTTGAATTCTCATAGTTTTGTTGTTAAAGGCCTGACAGCTGTAGTTCCCACTCTGACTCATCTGAATGTTCATCAGTCTGAGCTCTGGTCTTCTATCAGGAAGCTTGACTCCATTCAGAAACCACTGAAAATTTGCAGCAGGTCTGGAGACAGCTGAGCAGGACAGGATGACGTTTGACCCTTCCCCATGATATTCTTGTGATGGAGATAGTGTTAAAGCTGTGTTTTCTGGGCCATCTACAGTGTGTAGCAGAAGTGTAAAGACAAAACCAGAGAGTCACCAATGAAAATGTAAGAAAAAAGGAAAAATGCTTAGACAAAGCTGCTACCATTTGAACTTACACATTGATTTATATTAATGTGAAAATGGATAACTCTAGGATTTGAGGGTACGCAACTGACAATATAAGTTTGTAACTCACAGCTGATGGAGAGTTTCACTGGGTCACTGGTGCCATTATTGACAGGACTGAACACATGACACCTGAATGGTCCCTGGTCATAGCGAGTCACATTGACTATGGTGAGGGTGGAGCCTCCATCAGTGAGCTGAACTCTGTCACTGGCTGTAACCTCAGAGCTGCCGTTCAGCCAGAGGAAAGAGAGGGAGGATCCAGAGGAGGAGCAGGACAGGCGAACAGAGGTGGTGGACTCAACCAAGTCTGTACTGCTGGCAGTAACTATTATGTTGGATACTGGCACTGTGGGTTGAAAATATGACAACAATGTTTGGGGGGAGTCATAAATGGGGGAAAAAAGATTGCACAAATCAGTTTCTTTGACTTTTCTACCCTGTTTCTGTAGCAGGAAAATCCCTAAAAACAATGGTTATATTCAATGATGATATCAAAATATGCTTATTATTTTACACATTTACAGGATGAGAAAATTACATTCAGAATCATAATTGTAGAGTATATATATTGAGATGCCCTACCAAGATTCAGTTACTCCAGTGATTTGACAAAGGCCACAGAATTGCTGTATGAGGGCAGCAACAAGTTTTCAATAGCTTCTTCAGTGAAACAGAGATGTGTCAACATACCATGTAATACCAGTCTGCAGGTTCCTCTTTGTGGTTTTCCATCATTTGTTATAATGGTCACTGTGTATTCTCCGTTGTCACTGATAACCAGATTTCTGAGTTCCAGAGATCCAGTAGATGTGAAAAGGGTGATCCTATCTGTATATCCTGGTCCAGTTATGTTTACAGTACTTGAGGTTATTAGATTAAAACTGTTGCCATGGATATCTGAAAAACCCCAGGTGACAATCAGGAACGGTGTTTCTGGTGGAACCATTGTTGTGGTGAATATCACCGTCCCTCCAACAACTGCAGTCAGACTGTCTGGTAGCACACCAGCTCCATGGCTCACACCTGGAGGAGACAGGTGCAGCAAGTTTGGAATAAATTTGACTGAAACTTAGTTGACAAATACAAAGTGCATCACAATTTTTAGAATATTTGAAATACTAGACACAAGCATTAAATCAAATCCAGTCTTAAAAACTATCTATGCAAGAATGTGCAACTTGGACATGTGCAACTTCTTCACCGTTACAAAGAGTATCAAAAAATGTTTATACATTAAAACACTGCTGGCACAAGCAGTCATTTCACTAAAAGCAAGACTTGGTCTTAGGTCTCTAAAAGCTTATCTGTGTATTTCAGATGTCATATTACATAACAAAGACATGTGAACTCTGCTCTCCTGCAAGGAAGAACATTATCAAATTATATAAAAAAAATGATGGCTAAAGCATTTAAAATCACAGTAGCTGAATCCAATGCTGCAAATGAAATAAATATAATTTGTGGAAAAAGAAAGTAAACATTGGTTGAATAATGTTTATGAATAACCTGAATAATCATGACCTGACAAGAATTGTGTGTGAAAGTGTTATTTGAGATATTTATTTCTCTATGCAGAAATGGTAAAAGCTCACCTGAGATGGCTCCCAGGATGATCAGCAGTACCACAGATGTTTCCATATTGACTGCAGCCTCCAGGCACGTATAAAGTGTTTTCTCAGATCTTGGTACAGTAAATAAGTGTATCTGGGGGGAGGGACCATGGAGCACCTGGTACAACCTTTACTTTCTTTGTGGTGCTTTGCTCAGGACACTGATATTCATGACAGCAATAAAAACCAATGAATAAGAGCCTTGCAGATAATGAGCTGGGTGGGTGTCATTATTACCTTGTGATTTGTTATTATAAATCAAACCAATTAACAAAATTCAGGTACACTCATCAATCAACAGCAAAACCCTCATAAAATCAGATGGTGGAAATTGTTGTTGATCCCCTAAAACACCTCATTACTGACTTAGAAAAGGGTAGCAAATAGGCTAATATGTGTGCGTGCATGACACATATTTTGACATTATGTCTAATGTAATACCTACATGTATCTCACATAAATTACAGGGAAAACTGCAGTATGTCTTTCATTTAGACTTCATTTAGAATTCATATAGAATTACAGAATTTATTGTATTTTACATATATACAGTACCATGTATAGTGTCATGTATAGTACAACAAATATCTTCAACAACAGCTATGTTTATTCAAATCTATCATGGCTGAATATTCCCAATAGACTTAAATTTTAAACTTAAATTTTAACCTATTTGCTATAAATGTGTCTATTGCGGATCTATGAGTAGTGATAACTTTGACACAACAGAGGTGAGGTGACTTTTCGTCACCTCTGTTGAGGAGAGACATTATGTAAGTGACATTGTGACTTTATTTTTCAGTCTTGAAACAAAACAAAAGAAAGAAAAAAAAAAAACTCTTTAAAACTGTAGCCGCTAAACACGACCATTATGCTACATGCAACATCCGGGCCACTTGCTAACCCCGGAACCTGGATATTCATTTCCACGTGCCAGATTTGTTTGCAGGTGTACGGCCAGCTCTAGGTGCAGTTGCGTGCGCTTAAATTCAAACTAAAGAATACTTCCGAGGACAAAACTAAATGCAATGGCGGCTTATTCCATGGACTATTATGAGTAAAAGCCACTGTGACTGGTTTATGGTATTTATCCGAACCGGAGTAAGCAAACAAGGAGCTAACCAAACGGGCAGAAAGGCAGCAGGACCTTCTTAAGAGACAACAAAAACTATTGGCGTTCTCGCGGTTATTGCTCTCCACAGCCGATTGAGAAGGAAAACTTCTGCTGCTAAGGGACATGTTGATTCCAGACTTGGAGAAATGGACGTATCTGCGGATGATAGCTAACAGTGTATCTGCAAGAGGTGACTGAGGCTGGTTCGGACAAACGTTCAGCTCTCCATAAGGTAAGAGAAGCAATTACAACACCTGTGAGAGATTACAATATGCGTGTGTCACACCAACAATAAACATTAGCATCATGTTATGTTCCTGGACCCACTATGAGCTGAAATTATAATGGAGGCTGAGAGGAAATGGTCGTAATTTTGTTGGGTAATAAGCCCCGGGTGATAAAACGTATTCTAATGTAAAAAGACTGTGACATCTCAGAGCATTGTTATGAAAGGAAGGGTTAGGGTTAGTTAACAAGTTTAACTGGATTTTGGTCCCGTAGTTGGAGTAATGGCAGTTCCTGCCTGCTACAATCTGTGTTCAGTCAGTCAGACTCAATGTGTGAATATGTTCGAGTGTTTGAAATGTTTCATGTTAAAGTCATGTTTATTTGGAAAGCTGTAGGACATATTTCCATGCAGCTGTTAGGATTCAGCAACATTTTTTTCTGAATCTAATGACAGTTGTCAGGCCGTTTGCACATGTATCCAATCTAATCTATCTACACTACACCCACACAGACCTGATAACAGAGTAGCTCAGGTCTTGATAGTAAAACTAATAAATAATACCTAAGGATTTTTTTATCCTGAACTTCACCTTTGATTGTTGCATATTTAGTCATTGTAATGCTACAGAAAAATACATAAGATTTAGACAGTTTTTGGGAGCTTTTAACGACCTAAAGGGAGCAGAAGAATGGCAGTGATTAACAGAAATGAAAGCAATAACGGTATTGTTGTGTTGCTGCCTCTGATGACTTTTTAAGTTTTCTCATTTTCTGAATTCCTCATGCGACGTCTGAGCTTTGTCATACTCATGTTTGTGGTTTTGCTCCAGGTGGTGAAACAAATGAGTTGTGTTGCCACCTTTAGCTGTGACCATCTTCTTGCAAACTTGCAGAAAACTGTGGCATGCTGAAGGTCTGATCTCTTAGAGCCAAACCACTTAAGTTCTTAAATTTATTTTATAGTCTTTCAACCTCATAGTAGAGTAAATCTGTTACTGCAGTTAGAGCTACTTGTGAGCTACTTGTGAGAAATGATTCTGAGATTTTTTTTCATTTAATTTTCATCTATTTTTCATTTGGAGTTTAATTATATATACATTCACTCTCCTGCAGCTCTGCCTTTGGTTTCTACCAATTCCTGTATTCCTGCATTTTTATGATTACAATATATTGTAATCATAAAAATGCTTAATATAGCCTGTTTTAGGTGTCTCACCTGTTTACTGACTAATACAGTTCTGTTATTAAGGTATTCAACTGAGCGTGACATTACAAAGTGCAGTAACAGATTGCTGCAAAGTCTGCTTACAGATGAAAGTAGACTTCACCAGGTTGATGCTTTATGGCAAGATATGGGCGCCCCCTTGTGGAATCCAAAAAATGCATTAACAAACTACAGAATGTCTTACAGAGTTTTAATGAAAGTTTATTATAGTGACAGTATGATAAGACATTATCAATCTGTCAGAGAACATTAAGCACTTTATCATACCTGTCAAGGTTCAATGACACAAGAACAAAGTGTGTCAGGTCAGTTATACAACACCGAAGAGGTCAAGTAGTGTCAAGATTAATTTATTAAAGTTGAATCTGTCATGAGACCAGTCAACAGTCATGAGACCACAGCTGCTGTGGAGACTAATTGTACTTGCTCTCTTTATTGAAAAAAGAAATTAAGTATACTTGATGTCATTAAACATATTTAAACACAGTAATGAACGTTACAGCTGTATATTACTGAAGAAGATGATGAAAATACTGTAGGGACTAAAGCAGATGCAAAGGCGTTTTTTGTCACTCATCATTCATTTTATGTGAACATAAATTTTGAGACACAGCAGCAATGTTAAATAAAGAGAGAGAGCCTAAAATACACAGTTTTCATAGCTCTAAATGACTGATGAAAAAATGCAGTCTTTAGAAAGACATGAGTCCCACCAAGGTCAGGACAGTGCAAACCATCATGGACATAGAACCACTGATGGCAGTAGAGGAGTCTGGATCAGAAGAAAAAAACATTACTTTGTCTTCTCTGTTTACCCACATCAGTACAAACAGATAAAAGACATATGAAAGATAGAAAGAGAGCTCAAATACCACGTAGTATGTGGACATCAGAGGCCTCCAAACCAGTAATAGCATTACGGGCGGTGCACGTGTATTTCCCCAGGTGCCAATCTTCCATCTCATGGATATAGTACAGAGGCCCATACATCTTAATGTTTCTGAATGTCCAGAAGAAAGTTGCTTTTGGTAGCGAGTCAGCAGAGCAGTGAAGAGTGACACGGTCTTCAAGTTCTGCTCCTATTGGTCTCTGAACAATGGTTGGTCTGTCAGGTCCATCTGAACAGATGAGGAAGAAGAAGGAGATTGTTAAGGAGATAATGATGATGAGATGCAAGAAAAAAGCCTTATTGAACAATTGTAAGACGGAGCTCAAAATGTATATGAGTTACAAAAAACATGCTGTGGTATATTATGGTACAATTACACAAGTACTTACAATTCACCATAAGTCTGCATTTGGCCGATTCAAAACTGAAAGCATTGCTGACATTACAAAGAAACACTCCAGTGTCTGTCCTGTCCACAGGGTTGATAGATAACACTCTGTTGCCATCGTGAAAGCTGAATCTACCTCCAGAAACCAGAGGTCTGCCGTCTTTTAGCCACACTCTGGTAGACACAAAGCCATCAGCATTGCAGGTTAGGTTCACAGAGGTTCTACCTTCTATTAAGTTCTCTGTGGGGCAGGCCATGGTGGGTCTTGACACTTTGGCTGTGCACAAAAAAAGACGTTAAGAGACTGAATGACACCATACATAAGCTATGTGATAATGTAATAAAATTCAGTGTATAGTCTTAAAAGAGACATTTAAAAAATGATAGGTGATTTTCAGATTTCTAATTCCAAATACATTGATGGCTATACACAAGAATAATTTTGAGTTCATTCTTAGCATTAAAATAGGTGTCAGATTCATAAATCATACTTACTCTGAACCTCCAGCTTAGCAGTTCCCGGAATCTGCCCTGCTCCATTTGGGATGATGATTAATTCATACTCCCCACTGTCTTTTTCTGTCAGATTTCTCAGTACCAGAGATCCAGTAGTTTTATCCAGAGTGATCCTGTTCTCATAGCCTTGTCCCACTATGTCCACACTGGTTGAAGTTATTACATTGGTGGTACCATTGACGCTCCAAATCAGTGCCAGAAATGGTTCAGCTGTTGGTTTTACAGATGTTGTGAAAGTCACACTCTCTCCAGCTGCCCCACGAAGGAGGTCAGTGGTGATTATACCAGCTCCATGGCAAAGACCTGCCAAAATATAAACATAGTTAAGTTTCAGAACTTACAGTTCCAATGATGATTTGATCATCACTTCTGATGTATTCCTTACCTGAGGAGAGGAGCACAAGTATGGCTGAACTTAGAAATGTATATTTCATGGTGTATTACTCAGTTTTAGTCTTAGTCTTTGTCTGATGTTATCTGACCTACTGCTGCCTGTGTGAGTGCAGCAGTGGATTAAGTGTCCCTGAGACAATCTGCAATAAATGAAACATGTCATCAAAACGTCCGCAGGCTTGGCATGCTTAATGATTACCTCCACTAACCTTTGGTTATTTATTGTGGCTGTCCAGACTTACATAAGATAATAAAACATAATTGAATTTTCCAAATATCAGAAATGATGATTAGGATTCATTATTACCTGATAAAGTGGACAAGGACAAGAGTTTACAGCCATGCTAGAGACTCTGAGATGTACTGTTAAATGCTAATATCCACACACTAACACACAGTGACCAATGTTAACAATAATAATATAATAATAATTCATTTCTACAACAAAACAAAATGTTTTACATGCTCCGCCGAGATTAAACATTTCAGTACTGCAAATCAGACAATTAGAAATATTACAGATATAAAACAGAATAAAACACCCAACAATAATATAAGATAAAAGCAGTGATAATAAAATGCCTAGCACATGTTCAAAACTAAACACTGCATGGGCTTTAATATAAGGCTAGCACAGGTATAATAGATATACTGTTCACCATGGTCACTGTCTTAGTTTACCATGTCAGAAGTTTGCAAACATTTGCAAATGACCAAGTTATTGTACCAAATTCCATGGCAATCCAACTAATAGTTATTGTGATATTTCAGTCTGGACTTGAGTGGTGTGTATGAAGTCAGTGAGTCCTTAATT
Organism: Lates calcarifer; assembly: GCF_001640805.2. NCBI lineage: Eukaryota > Metazoa > Chordata > Actinopteri > Centropomidae > Lates > Lates calcarifer. Next base: position 9,224,178 of record NC_066847.1, on the reverse strand, counting down.
AGTGTAAACTCATGAGATGCATTAATTTAAAAAAAACAAAAGAGTTGCGCATACTGTACTGAGACCTACCAACACATCTACTCACCTTTGCGCTTAGAGTTTCTATTTTAGTTCAGCAACAACAAGATTGGTCCAAGTTATATCTAAAAACTAACTGTCATATTATTGGACAATATTTTTGATTTATGCACTCCTATAAATGTTAAATAATGGAATTATGAAATCATTCTGTAAATTTAAAGGATTTACTTTAGCTCCCCATTCAGATATTTTACAGTAGGGCACGTAGGTAGAGTTTCAGTATTTACCTGGACAAAATTCAAATAATTACAACAGCTATAGGACCACATTCATAGAGAGGAATGTCAAAGTTAAAAATTGAATTGTGATCCATGAAGTTTAGTCAACAATTAAGACTGAAATACAGAGGCACAAAGTCATGGAAATATATATATTTATTGTTTACAAGTAAATCAAGAAAAGCCAAAGCATCAGAATACACCTTTATTAAGACTGTCAACTTAAAAAAATCAGGTGATGAGTCTGCTATATTTTGAATTAACAACAAAAAACAATTATGTCACAATTAACAAATAATAAAAAAGAGACATCTTACACTTGACTTGAAATTTTATTTGAAAGACTCGCATATTCAATTATGCTATCAACAGATAATTTGCAAGCATTAGATATTCACTGTTGACTAAAAAAAATCTAGAAAATCACGAGTCAATTGATGAACATTGTGAAGCACTAAGCTACTTCTCTGACTACTTCTCTGTGAAAGAGGTCAAATCATAGTAATAAACTCACAGAGAATTATCACCCAATTCTTTAGTATTTATAGGGTCTCTCGGTTCATTATTTTTATTTTACGGCTCGCTACTTCACTGTTTTGGTTCACTCTCAGTTCTCTCTCTCTTATCAGCTTTGTTTTCAACTACTGTTTTAAGCAAGTAGCCAAAGTACTGACAATAAATGCAGAAATGCTACTTTTGTTCCGTAACAAATGTGTAAATGGCAGATGTTTTCCAGCACATTAGCATAAAACTTAATAAGGCCACAATAATAATATGTTGCTACATCTGTCATCTTGTTGTGGAGCTCTTCTGCCTCCAAGTGGCCAAAAAGTCAATTGATGTGACTTGTGAAATGTGGAAAAAAATAAAGTGGAAAAAAAACTTGAAGGTAGAACAGAAATTGTATTGATTCTTAAAAAACAAACAAAAAAACAAAACAAAACAACAAACAAACAAAAAAAAAACAGTGGTGTCTCCTCTTTTCTTGGTCCAGTTGAAGACTTAATGAGTATTTATTTTCTGATAATCTGCAGGACAAAAAAAAATAAACAAATAATTGAAGAGTCACTGTTTTGATGCTAAAATTAGTCTTCAGTAATTGTTGGTCTATGTTAGTTTTAACAGATTTAGGCCAAAAATGAAAAATGCTTTTGCCACACTCTCAAAATACATTTCTCCTTTTTCATTAAATTAGAGTGATGAGATCAAACTTACCTCATAAAGAGAAAGATCGTTGAATTGAAATGCTGCCTTGCATAGTAGTGTCTTGTCCTAGGCAAAATAAATAAATAAAATGTTTTGTTAAAGTGCATCTGATGATCCATAAGCCCAATTAATATGATTGTGATTTATTTATGTGATAGTTTAAAATGTTGGATGAGGTTAAATCATACGGTAACTTACTTGCTTTATGTAGCTTGGGATTTTTGTTAACTCTAAATATAAGAAATAAAGTGTTGTTAAAATGTGATCAGTCAAAAAAACCCCTAAAATTAATAATGAAGGAAAAAGAAAGAATGTTCAGTATTTACTTGTAATTCTACATGTCACCATGACCAACCATCACTTTTAATTTTACCACCGTAATTTGGAGGATTATCAAACCGAGTTTTGAAAGGATTTCATAACACTAACAATGGTTTTGACTCATGATGAGCCATGCAGTATAATCCCATGCAGTCTATTATTTTCACATGACAACAAAAAAAAGTTAAATTATTAAGTCACACAGAGACAAGATGAAGCGTCACTGAGGACAAACACAAAAGTCAAAACTTAAGTCAGAATATATAGAGATCATAAATTCTCAGACCAAAACAGCACATTGGTTAGTGACATTTGGCAAATATCAGCCTTTTTGTAATGTTTATTGAGTTTTGTCAAAAGTCAAAGTTTTATTGGGATTGATTTTTTTTTTTAAATTAAGACCAATTACTTACCACTTACTTTTTTTTATTATAATAGTAGACTCCACCAGCAACAGCTCCAACAACAACAAGACAAGCGATTACTATTCCAGCAATGCAACCGGCCGAGCAACTTGAAGGTCTTTCAGCTGAAATCAAATAGGATAGCAACATAATTCTCACATACTCATCATTTCAAAACTATAATAATTTCTCCCTTTTGTGATTTCTCACCAGTCCCTGGGGACTAGTGCAATTACATACTTTTTGAAACTACATAAACACTTTTTTAGCACTTTATTCTCTTTCTATATATTTTTATATATTTTTTCTTTCACGTGCATGTATGTATGTATGAATGGGCAAGTAGAGTAAATGGAATACAGTTTTTGTTGTAACCAGAGATGACAAATTTTGTTGTATGTTCACATGCGTAGACAATAAAGTAATTCTACTCTATTCTATTCCATTCATAGTTGACCAGATATCAGTACCTACAGTATTTACTTGGTATGAAAACTGAGACCTTCATATCCGCTTTTGGCTGCAGAATGTTTCTGTTTGGCAGTGTTTCATAAGCTTAAAATAAACCTGTTACATGTCACATAATAGGTAAAGAATGATCTGTGAGTAAACTCTTCAGGTAGCCTGCTACTCTTCAAATTATAATAATCTGGTATAATGTGGTATAATGACGTGAACTAATTGCAGAAAAGAAAATCAACAGTATAGAAAAACAACACCATTAGGTACCTTTTACAGTCAGTTCATGTACTGCAGATGATGTTCTGCTAGTTATACTATTCATCGCTCGGCAGGTGTAGTTTCCACTCTCAGAAAGTTCAGTGATGACTTTAGTGAGCTCAGCAGAATAGCTTATTATCTCTGTCTTATTCCACATCCAGGTGTAACTAGCAGATGGTGTGGACTCAGCAGAGCAGGTTAATTTTAAGGTCTCTTGCAAATATATCACAGTTTCACCTGTGATTTTAACATTTTCTGGTCCATCTGAAAAAAACAGAGATTTGTAGTGTTATTACAGAGCACAAATAATTTAATGTTGTTCATTAATATACTACTAAATCAAAAATCTTATGTCAGGTTTACAAACAAAACATAACAGGAGTACACTGTCATTCATGGCACTCAGCATTTTGCCACCCTGTGTCTGAAAAGTAAACACACTGTGCAACATGTTACTTACAATTAACAACCATGACGTATTTAGCTTCATCACTGCTGACAGGGTTGCTGATTTTACAGGAATATTCTCCACTGTCTTTTTTCTTCAGAGGTTGAAAAGACAACACTCTGCCCTCATTGTAAAGCATCATGTTGTCAGTCAGGATCAGATCTGAGCCATCCTTCATCCACTGTCTGGTGAAGACAGAGCCAGCAGCCTCACAGGTTAAGTTGACTGAGTTTCCATCAACTGGCTGGTTTGTTGATGATTTGACAGAAGCTCCTGATATTCTCTCTGTTAGACAAAAGATAAAGGATTTTTGAGAGAAATATGAAAACAGGAGCTAAAGTTACTCAATTACTGAGAGCTGACTGAGGAAATAAATATGACAAATAATCACTGCACACTTGTTGCCTGTGCAGATTACTCATCTAGGATATATCTTCTGGCCTTTGTTCACTCTCCTTTTAGCTCTATATTTAATCTCCACCAACTCCTCATGGAAACATCTGTCTCTTTGGCTGCTAAATGCTTCATTATATTCACTAGCTAGTTAACTTTGTCTGTCTGAACAGGTAGTGAACAGAGGGGTTTTAGAAATTTTAGCTGAAAACAGATGCCTGCTGTGGCCAGAAATGATGAGACTGACAGTGAATCGAACCAGTAAAGCTGTTGGCTGGAAAAACAAAATAATGGGCTGAAAGATCCTAAACAGGTTCACAGCTCAGGAGAACTGCTGAGACAGGCGTTAATTCACCCTAAGTTGATCACTGTGAGTGAACCCCTCCACATACAAGAAGTCATATAATCCACTGATAATGTAAAGATATTGATTATAATCAATGTACATCATTGGTTAGATTAAGGAATTGACCAAACTGGAGTTATGTTTTTGCATTATTATCTGTCTTGTTTTGTGTTTGTTATTAATTTAGCATTAAGGCACATATAGTACACATTTTGTCAGTGCAGTTTATGCAGGTGCTGTCTCGCTGACCCATTTTTCAACTATATCCACAAATCCTCTTGAATCCAACTTACCCAGTACAGAGACAACAGAAGTTTGAGATGTCTGAGTTCTCATAGTTATGTTGTTAAAGGCCTGACAGCTGTAGTTCCCACTCTGACTCATCTGAATGTTCATCAGTCTGAGCTCTGGTCCTCTAGCAGTCAGCAAGTCTCCGTTCAGAAACCACTGAAACTGGGCAGCAGGTCTGGAGACAGCTGAGCAGGACAGGATGATGTTTGACCCTTCCATATAGTATTGTTGTGATGGAGACCGCTTCAAATTTGTATTATCTGGACCAACTGAATGTAGGTGAAAGAACAACAGCAGAAGAGAAAAATCACAGAGATTAAATGTTAGTTACATGAAAAATTAAAAAGGCACATTGCACTGGATTCCATTAAGTTGAAATGGATGTGAAGCTGTAGTGAATGAAATTGAAGTTGAATGTGTTGCTATGTTGCTTTTAGGTGTTGTCAGATATAAGACTGAGCATATAGGTTAGTAACTCACAGCTGATGGAGAGGTTTACTGGTTCACTGGTGACATCACTGACAGGATTGAAAACACGACACCTAAATGGTCCCTGGTCATAGCGGGTCACACTGATTATAGTGAGGATGGCCCCTCCATCAGTGAGCTGAACTCTGTCACTGGCTGTAACCTCAGAGCTGCTGTTCAGCCAGAGGAAAGAGAGGGAGGATCCAGAGGAGGAGCAGGACAGGCTGACAGAGCTGTTGAACTCTATCAAGTCTGAGCTGTTGGCAGTCACTCTTACATTGGAGACTGGCACTGTGGGTGAAAAACACAATGGCCAGTTTTTGTTTTGCTTTTTCCCATCACCTAACATTGTTTGATAGAGCGCAGCAATGCAGAGACTGTGAATAGTCCCATGTTAATGATAGCGTGATAAAGAGCCGTGGCTAAACAGTCAAGGTGTGTCCTGATGATGTAACAAATTTAGTTAATCACAATGTGATAATGTTAGCACACATGCGACAAACCAACCAAACAAATTACAGAATTAAAAGCCTACAAGTAATCACTACACTAAGTTGTACAACACAGCATCAACCTGCAGAGTTTTTGGAGCTTTCCCTAAATCCTGCTAAAAAACTATAGAGCTTTGACTTGGATAGTGGACTCTAGTTAGATTTCACTTCTGAAATAAGGGCCTGAGACTTGACCTGCATTTGTTGCCATGTAATTTGACGTATTTTAAAATGAATCACCTTACTACTGTTGTGGGTTTATTTTTTCTTTCTGAGGAAAACAGTGGTTCAAAGTTTTCAGTTTAAGAACATGTTAACTTAGGTCTCCAGGAAATCAGCACAGAGACCTTTGAGCTCACAGTTAAAGGTTTGTCACAAAACTTACACACTATAACACTCTCTGTCATTATTATTATTATTATTATTATTAGTAGTAGTAGTAGTAGTAGTAAATGATATTCTTTGAATATTGTCTACTCAGCATTAATACACTGATTCACCATGCATCAGCTCACCATATACATCCAGTCTGGTGTGTCCTGACAGACTTCCTCCAACAGCTGGTATAATACTAACTCTGTATTCTCCACTGTCACTGAGAGCTAAATTCCTGAACTCCAGAGATCCAGTAGATCTGAAGAGGGTGATCCTGCCTTCATACTCTGGTCCAGTTGTGTTTGAAGCTGTGGTTGAGGTTATTATATCGTTAACACCAAAGGTCCAGGCCACTGACACAAACTGAGTTTCTGGTGGAGTCAATGTTGTGGTGAACATCACAGTGCCTCCCACAGCTGCATTCAGAGAATCAGCTGGTAACACACCAGCCCCACTGGTTAAACCTGGAGGATAGAGGCACAGATTAAAGGACAATGAGGGCACACTGTGATCATACTGCATGCTTTATCACGTTTCATTAAGATAAGATAAGATAATGCTTTATTAGTCCCACAATGGGGAAATTTACAATCACAATTTACAATTAGAAAGTCTTGGACTGAATTTCACACAGAAATCCCAAACTTTCATTTTCTGAGAGCCAGACACTTTACCCAGGTAAATTAGGTCATTAAATCATGCTGTTTGTTGAGCCTTTATACAATTTTTTAAAAATTTAGCCATGTTCTTAAAAGATGGTGTGGCCCCAATATTATTAAGTGGTAGAAAGTATGGGCAGTAACAGTAATAGCTGCATGACACATAAAAATACAAGAAAAATATGATGAACTCTGTTGTGAATAGTTCACTTTTTTTTTCTTAGCATTATTCTTATGCTGTATTGTGTTTAAAATGTTTTTGTTAGTTGGCTCTACTTGCTAAATCTTTGTTAGCTAGCAGCACCATGTCGATCCACAGAAATGTTAAAAAGTTTGTGGGGAACTAGTGAAAAAAAAACTGTATTGTACTGTATTTACTGTATGAAATGGTGATAGCTCACCTGAGATGACTCCCAGGATGACGACATATATCACAGCTGTTTCCATGTCATCTGCAGTATCTTCAAGAAAAGAATGATTTGTCTTGTGCTCCTTAACTTTCCCTCTGCTGATATTAGTATGTTGTGGCAGGATAAGTTAAGTAATCAGTGATTTCCTATCTCTGAAAAGTTCCTCCCACCTGCGCTGTTGATCATTAACAGTGTACACTCTGAGCAGAACTTTAAGTTTATCTCTTAGGTTTTATGTTGTCAAAAACAACATTTTTTCAAAGGGGTCTTAGTGTGGTTGCAGGTTTGGTCTGTATTTCATAGCGCGATGACAACAGAACAACTGATGGCAGGTACTGAATATCCTGCTTCGTAATATTTGCTCAGTCCAGTTTAACTTCCCTCAGCTCCCTGATCACAATTAACAGACTATCATATACAGTGTCATTAAATGTAAATGACATCCTGCATGTTGTTATGGATTGAAAATACCTGTTGTAGTTAAACTGCAGCCTGTTGTGTGTTGAATTTACAGTTTTACTTAGACAGAATGCTTGGTAACATCTTTTTGGGAGATTTGGAGAAATCTTTATTTTTGTTTATTTAAACCATCTACCTGAGAAATTAAAACCGTGGCCATAATGTGTTTAAAATATAATTTTAGATTAGTAAGTCACGTTCTCATTGTTGGGAACTTCAGCATCTCAAAGTCCTCCCAATATGGAAAACTTTCTAATGCAATCATGTCGTAAACATCCAGCAAATAAAATCATAAAAACGTCATCTATCACAAGATATGAAAACACATACAACATTAATTTCAATATCAGAGCTTTTATGGACTGAATGTGAAGTCAAGACATTACCCACAAACAAATGTTCATCAATTTTTTACAGTATCTTAGAATGTAGCCCAAAATTAAGAATAAAAACCAGAAGCACATAGTCATTGAAAGCCCACATGGCATAACAGCCAACTTCACACAAGTATTTATTGTTTGATGCTAATAAAGGAGAAGTGCTAACAGATAAATATAACTTTACAGCTGACAGGATGAAGCAATAAGTCTTACCTGTTAGATTCTGGATTAATCAAACTGAACTATCTGCACAAGACAACACTTTGTTCAGTGTCCTTATCCAACAGACTTCCAGCACAACCCCAGGTACACCACAGGAGGGCAGCTTACCACAGCTTTTGGCAGGAAGAGAGTATGTAGGAAGGTTTTCAATATTTACCAGGACAAAAGTCAAATGATTACAGTCTGATGGCCATCAGACTAACTAATTATAAATTGCTGTAAATGAAGTTTAGTCAACAATTAAGAATGTAATCAGGAGGCACAAAGTCAATGAAAGCCAATCCTAAAGTTTAACACAAACAACTTCACAGCAGTGATATAAATCTGCTATTATATTTATTGATTGTTGCAAGTAAATGAAGAAAAGTCAAAAGTATTACAAAACAGCTTTCTTAAGACTGCCAACTTCAAAAATCAGGAGATGAGTCTGCTACATGTTGAATTAACAAATAATAAAATATATATATATGAGAGACATCTGACACTTAATGACTTGCAATTATATCTGAAAGACTGTTACATATTCAATTACTTCATTGACAAATACATTACATATTCATAGAACTACATATTAGCTGACATATAAACATTTAATTTTAAGAGACTGAAATATTAATATTCTGATGCTTTTGTTAAAATTTGAATTATGTCTTTTCCAAACCCAGTATGTGTTTAAAAAGTTGTGGTTGTACGCAATAGCAGAGTAGAATAAGAGCAAGCATTAGATATTCACTGTATGTACAAAAATATTGAAAATTGTTGATGAACATGGTGGAACAAAAGCTTAAAGTTTAAAATGGATCACATGACTACTTCTCTGTGAAGGTGGTCAAATCATAGTAATGAACTCACAAAGAACTACCACCCAACTCTTCAGTATTTATAGTGTCTTTCAGCTCATTGTTTTGGATTTACAGCTCAGAACTTCACTGTGTTGGTTCAGTGTCTGTACTCTCTCTCTCATCAGCATTGTTTTCAACTATTGTTCTGACAAAGAGCTCTGACAAAGCTACTTAATGCCTCCTGAATGTCTGCTAGCAACTTTGCCAGATCAACTTAAAAGGTGATAATGTCAGTTTTGTGTTTACAGTTTTTTCCCCTGCCCAGAAGCAGCCAAAAAATATAGTAGCATATTACACTGTAGGTATTTTTCTTCAAGAGCTGATCGAGATCAAACCAGAACTAAAAGCAAAGTGAATAGTGGACCAGAAGTGCAGCAGAAATGCCACCGTTGCTCTATACTGAATGCATTAATGGCAAGTGTTTGCTAATACATTGGGCATAATATTTAGAAGGGCCACAATAATAAAATCAGTTCCTATTTATCAGCCACATTGTTATTGAGCTCTTCTGTCTCCAAGTGGCCAAAAAGTCAGTTAAAGCAGCTTTGAGCATATTTACACTGCTGAGTGTCAAACTGCAGATACATTTGGTAATCCTGTAACTTATGTGTCATTTCATTCTAATTTACTAATCTATTAAAAAAAAAACTAAAGGTAGACAAGAAATTGTATCTGTTAAAAAACAAAACAAAAAACCCAGCAGTGGTGTCTCTTCTTGTCTTGGTCCAGGTGAAGACCCTACAAGTGTTTATTTTCTGGTCATGTGCAGGACAAAAAATAAATGAATGATTTAAGAGTCGCCATTTTGTCTTGATTAACTGCATGCTAAAACTACAGTAGTTTTATCAGATTTAAACAAAGAATAGAAAATACTTATGGTACTCTCCCTTCAAAATACATTTATCCTTTTTCATTAAATCAGAATATTGAGATCAAAACTTACCTCCTAAAGAGAAACACAGTTGTTTATTTTACGTTCTCATATACCACTGACATGTTCTCATATATATTATCTTCTCGTTCTAGGAGAAAAATAGTTTTGTTACAGTGCATCTGATGAGCCATTAGATCAATATATGTTACTGTGAAATTATTTATGTTGTGGTAATAGTCTAAAGACAACTTACCTGTATTTTGTGGCTGGGGATTTTTATTGCGTCTAAATTTTAAAAAATATAACATTGTTAAAACTTGCATTGTTACATGTTACACAAAACTGTAACACTAAAGAAATAAGACTTAAGTATGTTAGGTTTGGATAATTTAATTAAAAGCATTCCCAAATTTTTGTTAATGTTTGTTGAGTTTTATCACTGGACTCACAAAATTAAGTTTTGCCATAATTGTAATTGATATACTTTTTTTTTTTTTTTTTTTAAGGAAAATTAATGTCTGGTTATATTTCAAATCCATTTTTTACTTACTTGTTTTTATAAATATAGTAGCCTCCACCAGCAGCAGCAGCTCCAACAATGACAAGACAAGCGATTACTATTCCAGCGATACAACCAGCAGAACAACTTGGAGGTTGTTCAGCTGAAATGAAACAGGATAACATCATGATTTTCACACCATTTTGTAAACAGAAATCACCTCATCCTCTCATAACTGTATATTAATTTCTCCCAATGAGTGTGATTTCATAGTTGACCAAATATCAATAACTGCAGCATTTATTTGGTTCAAAAACTGAGACCCTCATATCTCCTTTGGCTGCTGAATATTTCTGTTTCAATGATCAATTCACCGCGTTGCTTAAGCAAGGAAAGCAAAGATCCCCTGAAAAATCTTCAGAAAGCCTGTTACTCTTCATATTATCAGAGATATAATTATGTGAGTTAAGTGCAATATCAAAGAGGATCAATAATATAAGCAAACAACACCATCAAGGTACCTTTTACAGTCAATTCATGCACTACAGATGATGTTCCGCCAGTTACATTGTTCATTGGCACATGTTATGCTGCTGCTCATTGACCTTGAACTCAGTCATACAGGCTTTTGCTCCTTCTTGGCCACTATGTGCCTCCAATGATCATCATCTGGCACTGGTATCCCTGCACACTAGGAATTTGCAGTCTAGACTGTTCTCATTTGTGGTTCCCTGATGGTGGAACAAGTTCCCAAATGCTATCAGAGCAGGCACATTCCTCCCTATCTTCAAGAATCTCTTGAAGACTTAGCTCTTCTGAGAGGGCCTCCTCCTCTAACACCCTGACATGCTGAAATAGCACTTACTATGCACTTGTGGTGCACTTCTTTAATTTATGTCTTCTTTGCCTTATAGATTTAACTTTGCTTCGAGGTCTCCTACTTCACTGAAGTTTTAGTGTTGTCCCTCATGTAAGTCATTTGGGAAAGCGTCTGCTAAATCAGTAAATGTGATGTAATATAAAGGAACAAAAGATACTGAGTGGCTGAGAACACCTCATCCTTTCGAGAGGTAAACTATTGCTTTGAACTGTATGATGTGTCACGTGTATTTGATTGTCCACACTCATCTGTTATTTTAACATTTACAGTTTGAAATAAGCTATACTCCAGCTATATCGTCAGTATGAGCTAAATCTAGTACAAGGTCAGGTTGAAGATAGTGTGTCAATTCACACACATAACAACGAAAAAGAAAAATGTTTTATTCCAACTACAAGACTATAGTTGCAATCTTTGCCATGGAATGTGCTTTCCATTCAGCAGTCAATTGATGGCAGTGGAAACAATCTGTGAACACAGCACATAATCACTGTTTGAGTTGTTGCCTGTTCAGGTTACTCATCCAGGATATAGGTTCTGGTCACCTGTTGAAGATAAATCCAATATTCACTCGCCTCCGTGTTTGGTCTCCACCAACTCCTCAGGGAAAAATCTGTCTCTTTAGCTGCTAAATGCTTCATTATGTTCACCAGCTAGTTGTTAACTTTGTCTGTCTGTCTGAACAGGTAGTGAACAGTGGGCTTTCAGAGATTTCAGAGAGTGTGTTGGAAAAACAAAATAACGAAAAAGATCCTAAAAAGGTTCACAGCTCAGGAGAACTGCTGAGACAGGCGTTAATTCAGCCTGGGTTTATCACTGTCACTGAATGCGCATAGTCATATAATCCACTGTTAACATAAAGATATTGATTATATCCACTTAACATCATTGGTTGAAATAAGTAAATTATCGGATTAGAGTTATGTTTTTACATGACATTGTCTAATCACAACTGTGTCTCTGAGGTCAAGCAATCGTGTGTATTTCTTGTCTGTCTTTAAAAAAAAATAATTTAACATTACAGCACACAGCATTTTGTATATAGATTATGCAGGTGGACACAGTAGTGCTATCTCTCTGAACCATATCTCAACTTACCTAGTACAGAGACAACTGAGGGCTGAGATGTTTGAGTTCTCATAGTTATGTTGTTAAAGGCTTGACAGCTGTAGTTCCCACTCTGACTCATCTGAATGTTCATCAGTCTGATCTCTGGTCCTCTAGCAGTCAGCAAGTCCCCATTCAGTAACCATTGAAACTGGGCAGCAGGTCTGGAGACAGCTGAGCAAGACATGCTGATGTCTGTCCCTACCATATAGTATTCTTGTGATGGAGATGACTTCAAATTTATGTTGTCTGGGCCAACTGAATGTAGGTGAAAAACAACAGATGCATGAAAGATAAAAATGCATATGGCACGTACCCTGACTCATCTCAACTGATTAGTATGCACATCTACATCATTATACTACTATTACGACTATACATCATGTGTGTACATATGTGTGTGTGTATATATATATATATATACATATATATGTTGTATTTAGATTATGTCAGATATAAGACTGAGTGTGTAGGTTAGTAACTCACAGCTGATGGAGAGGTTTACTGGTTCACTGGTGACATTACTGACAGGATTGAAAACACGACACCTGAATGGTCCCTGGTCATAGCGGGTCACACTGATTATAGTGAGGATGGCACCTCCATCAGTGAGCTGAACTCTGTCACTGGCTGTAACCTCAGAGCTGCTGTTCATCCAGAGGAAAGAGAGAGAGGATCCAGAGGAGGAGCAGGACAGACTGACAGAGCTGAAGAACTCTACCAAATCTGAGCTGTTGGCAGTCAAAGTTATATTGGAGACTGGCACTGTGGGTGAAAAACACAATGGTTTAGCTGTTTTTTGTTTTGTTTTGTTTTTTCGATAAAGGGCAGCAATGCAGAAGCTTTAAATAGTCCCATGTTAATGATAAAGGAGGAGCAGAGGAAACACTATACAACAAAATGTCAAACACAGTAATACTAGCCTTGATGCAGAAACCTTTCAGCATGGTTGAAATCTTAAGATACATTTCCCCACTGTGACCCTGTTATATCTTAGATCAAAGAGCAGCAGAGGAGACTTGTAAGGCTGTGACTCATGCGCACATCCCAGAGTACAGCTGACCTTAACTGAAACTGAAAATGCGAGTGTTTATTTATTTTTGGTGACTATTATTTGAAGTCATAACATAATCTAAATGATTTTCTTTCAATCTTAGGGATTTCTCAAATATGTCACATCTATACATATTACCAAATGCAATTATTTTAGGATACTGTATGAATGAGCATTAAAACACATGAGAAACATCTGCTCACCATATACATCCAGTCTAGTGTGTCCTGACAGACTTCTTCCAGCTGGTATAATATTAACTCTGTATTCTCCACTGTCATTAAGAGTTAAATTCCTGACCTCCAGAGATCCAGTAGAACTGAAGAGGGTGATCCTGCCTTCATACTCTGGTCCAGTTGTGTTTAAAGCTGTGGTTGAGGTTATTATATTGTTACCATTAAAAGTCCAGACCACTGACACAAACTGAGTTTCTGGTGGAATCAATGTTGTGGTGAACATCACAGTTCCTCCCACAGCTGCATTCAGAGAATCAGCTGGCAACACACCAACCCCACTGGTTAAACCTGGAGGATAGAGGCACAGATTAAAGGACAGTGAGGACACACTGTGATCATACTGCATGCTTTATCACATTTCACTAGAAAGTATTGGACTGAATTTCACACAGAAAAGATTCTTTCTGCAGAGCTAGACACTTTACCCAGGTCATTTGGTTAAGTCATACTGTATGTATGTTGTTGAGTATACATCTAAATGCAGTGTGTATCTAAATGCTTGTTATTTAGTCTCATGTTCTTTAAAAAGGATGTAGGAGGAGAATGAAATTTTGGAAATACAAAAAAATATAATGAACTGTTGTGAATAGTGTTTTTTCCTATGCTGTATTGCAGTTTAAATGTTTTTGTTAATTGGCTCTATTTGCTGATGGGCACTGTCTAACAAGCTGTCAACTGGCTGGAAAATGTCCATCCACAGAATCTGTGAACCAAACTAATTAGTCTGTCAGCGTTAATATGACTATCAGTGTGAGAACATGTAAACTATCCATTTAACCCATCTTAACTTCCTAAATAAGCACAGCCCCAAAAGCAAACCAGGCAAAGTATAAAATATAAAACACTGATAATATATGATAATCATGTTAACATAACGATAACACTGCAACAGTTGAACAGTCAACCAAATAATAACATTCTGACATAGAGATGATGTGTTAAAATGTTTGTGGGGAACTAGTGAAAAACACTGTCTTGTATTTATTTTATGAAATGGTGATAGCTCACCTGAGATGACTCCCAGGATGACGACATATATCACAGCTGTTTCCATGTCATCTGCAGAATGATCAAGAAAAGAATGATTTGTCTTGTGCTCCTTAACTCTACCTCTGGCAGAATAAGGAAGTAATGAATGATCTTCCATCTCTGAAAAGTTCCTCCCACCTGCACTGTTGAGCACATTTGTTGATCATTAACAGTGAACACACATTTAATTTTAGGTTTATCTGTTAAGTGTTATAGTTCTATGTTATGAAAAACATGAGGTCAGGGGTTTGCTCAGAGGGCTCTTACTATGGTTGCAGGCTTTTTCTGTATTTAAGTGAGATGACAATATAACAACTTAAGGCAAGTGCTGAGTATCCTGTTTTATGATATTTGCTCAGTCCAGTTTAACTTCCCTCATCTTCCTGATCATAATTAATGGACTATCATATACGGTGTCATTAAATAACATCCTGCATGTTGTTATGAATGTGTGAATTTACAGTTTTACTTAGACAGAATACTTGGTAATCTCTTTGTGGGAGACTTGGAGAAATCTTTATCTTTCTTTTTGTTTATTTAAACCATCTACATGAGAAATTAAAACCTTATGTAGCCATTATGTGTTGGAAATCCATTTTTAGATTAGAAAGTCACCTCTCTACTTGTTCTCAGGAACTTCAGCGTGTCAAAGTCCTCCCAATACGGAAAAATTCAAATGCAATCATGTTGTAAACATCCAGCAAATAAAGTCATATAAACAGAGGTACAAAGTCACTAAAAGCCCATATGGACCAACAGGCAACTTCCCATAACAATTGAGATTCTGGAAATATTAAAAGTATTTATTGTTTGATGAAAGTAAAGGAGAAAAAAGTGCTAACATTTCGATGGTCTGCTACATTCTGGCACAAGACAACTAACTGTACTGTATTTGAAATATTGCATATTAAGTTATGGTATTCAATGCCAACGCATAGCCACATTACGGAGCAAAGCTGAGCTCATGAGATGCATTGATAGAAAGAAAATAATAATAATACTGATTCACCATTGCTTTTAGAGTTTCTGTTTTAATTCAGCAACAACAAGATTGGTCCAAGTTAAATCTAACAACTTACTGCCACACTATCTGGACAATACATCTGCTTTATGCACACCTGCAAATTTCAATATTAGAGATGATGTTAAACTTAAGAAACAAGATTTAAATGTGCCCTGTAGCCTCAGTAACACTTTGTTCAGTGTCCTTTATCCAACAGACTTCCAGCGCAGGTACACCACAGTAGGGCAGCTTACTGCAGCTTTTGGCAGGAAATTATTCTCTAGATTCAAATGATTTACTTTAGCTCTTTATTTAGACATAGGTAGATATTCAGTATTTACCAGGACAAAAGTCAAGCAACTACAGCAGCCATAAAACATATTCACAGGGAGGACAATCAAATTATGATAACTAACTTTAAATTGCTGTAAATGAAGTTTAGTCAGCAATTAAGAGTGAAATCAGGAGGCACGAAGTCATAGAAAGCCAATCCTAAAGTTTAACACAAACAACTTCACAGCAGTGATATAAATCTGTTATTATATTTATTGATTGATGCAAGTAAATGAAGAAAAGTCAAATGTATCAGGATACAACTTTGTTAAGACTGTCAACTTCCAAAATCAGGTGATGAGTCTGCTACACGTTGAATTAACAAATGATAAAAGAAATAAATATGAGACATCTGACACTTAATGACTTACAGTTATATTAAAGACATGTTTATTAATTTCATTATCTCTAAGTACATTACATATTCATAAAATTCATTAAAAGGATTCATGTGTTTACAGACTGTTTCCACTGCCCCCAAGAAGCCAAAAATTAGTTACTGCAGGTTTAAGAGCTACATACAGTAGCATATTACACTGTAGGTATTTTTCTCAAGAGCTGATAGAGATCAAACCAGAGCTATAAAAAGAGTGACTAGTGGACCATAAATGCAGCAGAAATGCTACTGTTGTTCTGTACTGAATGTGTAAATGGAAAATGTGCAGAATATTTGATAAGCCCTCAATCATTTTAAGCCAGGACTGCTACATCAGCCATGTTGTCATGGAGATCATCTGCCTCAAAGTAGTCAACAAGTCAATTAATGCAGCTTTAAGCACATTTATACTGCTGGGTGTCTGACAAACTTGCAGATACACTGGTAATCCTGGAACTGTAAAATGTCACTTCACCCTAATTTACTAATCTATAAGGAAAAAAAACCTAAAGGTAGATGAGAAATTGTATCTGTTCTAAAAAACAAAACAAAAAGAAAAACAACAACAACAACAAAACAGCAGTGGTGGCTCCTCTTTTCTTGGTCCAGTTGAAGACTTTGTAAGTGTATATTTCTTGGTCATCTGCAGGACAAAAAAGTAAACAAATGATTAAAGAGTCACTGCTTTGATTAACTGCATGCTAAAACGAGTCTTAAGTAATTGTTGGTCTATAGTCGTTTTAACAGATTTAAGACAAAAATGAAAAATGCTTTTGGTACTCTCCCTTCAAAATACATTTATGCTTTTTCATTGAATCAGAATAATGAGATCAAAACTTACCTCCTAAAGAGTAAGATTGTTGAATTTATTTGACGTTCTCATATACCACTGACATGTTTTCATACATCTTGTCTTCTTGTTCTAGGCAAAAAATTGTTTTGTTACAGTATGTCTAATCCATAAGCCCAATATATATGACTGTGATTTATGTGTATGATAGTTTAAAGTGTAGGGTGAACTTAGATCATATGACAACTTACCTGCTTTATGTGGCCAGGGATTTCTGTTGATTCTAAATGTTAGAAATAAAGCTTTGCTGAAATGTGATCACTTAAATGCTACTCAAAACTGTAACACTAACAAAGTGTGTTATGATTGGGTTATTTAATAAATTACATTTCTAAATAGGACATAATTGTAGTTTTTCTCAAATGGAGCTGCACCCTTAATTTTATCACCTAGGAGTTTAAATGTTTTTGAGAGGATTTCATAACAATAATGGCAATCTGACACAGTTAAATATTTGCACATGACAGTGTGTTAGTTGTACAGAGATGAGATGCAGCTCCAATGAGGAAAAGCATAAAAGTCAAAGCTAAAGTCAGAATATGTAGAAAACATAAATTACCAGACCAAAACAAAGCACACTGGCACATTGTTTTATCACTGGACTCTCAAAAAAGTTGTTGTTGTTTTAGAGAAATGGCCGCCTGGTCATATTTCAAAGCAATTTTTCACTTACTTTTTTTTATAAATGCTGTAGCCTACACCACCACCAGCAGCTCCACCAATGACAAGACAAACAATTACTATTCCAGCAATGCAACCAGCTGAACAACTTGGAGGTCGTTTAGCTGAAATAAAACAGGAAAACAACATAATTTTCACACCATTTTGTAAATAGAAATCAACTGTATAATAATTTCTCCCTTTGTGTGAATATCAATAACTACAGCATTTATTTAGTGCAAAAAGTGAGACTTCATTTCTACTTTGCCTGTGGAAGATTCCTGTTTGGCAGAATGATGTTAAGTTGCTCAAGCAAATATCCTACTAATATTATATTAGTATAATATATTATATATTATATATTATATATTTGTTAAAGGGCTATTTAGGAGACTTTTGCTTTTCAAACTAGTGTTGTCTCATAATCTTAAAATAAATGTGCCACATGTAGCCTGCTACTCTTCAAATTATAATAATCAGCTATAATGTGGTATAATGATGTGAGCTAATTAAAATATCAAAGAGTATCAACAATATAAGCAAACAACACCATCAAGGTACCTTTTACAGTCAATCCATGCACTGCAGATGATGTTCTCCTAGTTACATTGTTCATTGCTTGACAGGTGTAGTTTCCACTCTGAGAAAAGTCAGTGATGACTTTAGTGAACTCAGCAGAATAGCTTATTATCTCTGTCTTATTCCACATCCAGGTGTAACTAGCAGATGGTGTGGACTCAGCAGAGCAGGTTAATTTTAAGGTCTCTTGCAAATATATCACAGTTTCACCTGTGATTTTAACATTTTCTGGTCCATCTGAAAAAGACAGGGAGGTTTGTAGTGTTATTACAGCAGCACAAACAACAGTATTTTCCTCAGCACACTGGGCAAAAGAAACAAACAGTAATATTAAAAATGTTCAATAATTAATTTAAAAATCTAAAATGCTGTTTCAGGGCTACAAACAAAACATAACAGGAGTACACTGTCATTCATTGCACTCAGCATTTTGCCACCCTGTGTCTAAAAAGTAAACACACTGTGCAACATGTTACTTACAATTAACAACTATGACGTATTTAGCTTCATCACTGCTGACAGGGTTGCTGATTTTACAGGAATATTCTCCACTGTCTTTTTTCTTCAGAGGTTGAAAAGACAACACTCTGCCCTCATTGTAAAGCATCATGTTGTCAGTCAGGATCAGATCTGAGCCATCCTTCATCCACTGTCTGGTGAAGACAGAGCCAGCAGCCTCACAACTTAAGTTGACTGAGTTTCCATCAACTGGCTGGTTTGTTGATGTTTTGACAGAAGCTCCTGATATTCTCTCTGTTGGACAAAAGATAAAGGATTTTGTGAGAGAAATATAAAAATATGAACAGGCCTTCACGGACAGTGAAACTAGTGCAAATGGTCCAAAATGCAGTAGTGCGTCTAGTCTTTGGTCAGTCTAAAAGGACACGTCATGCTGCTGCTCATTAACCTTGAACTCACTCATACAAGCTTTTGCTCCTTGCTGGCCACTATGTGCCTCCAATGGTCATCATCTGGCACTGGCGTCCCTGCACACTATCTGTGAACAGCACATAATCACTGTTTGAGTTGTTGCCTATTCAGGTTAGGTTCTGGCCACCTGTTGAAAATAAGCCCAATATTCACTCTCCTTTTAGCTCTGTATGTGGTCACCACAAACTCCTCAGGGAAACATCTGTCTCTTTAGCTGCTAAATGCTTCATTATGTTCACCAGCTAGTTGTTAACTTTATCTGTTTAACTTTATCTCTTTAAAATGTTTATGATCAAACACATTATACAGTATAATGTATGATCTTTCCAATTAGAAAAGGCTTGATTTAAAACTTTGAGGACACAAACAAACCTATTTGCTACTGGATTTTAACATCTGCTCACCATATACATCCAGTCTGGTGTGTCCTGTATGAAATCCTCCACCAGGTGATATAATGCTAACTCTGTATTCTCCACTGTCAGTGAGGGACACATTCCTGAGCTGCAGAGATCCAGTAGTTTTGTTGAGGGTGATTCTGCCTTCATACTGTGGTGCAGTTGTCTCTGAAGTTGTGTTTGTGGTTATTATATTGTTAAAATCAAAGGTCCAGGCCACAAATTGGTTTTCTTGTGGAGTCAGTGTTGTGGTGAACGTCACAGTTCCTCCAACAGCTGCATTCAGAGAATCAGCTGGCAACAAACCAGCCCCACTGGTTAAACCTGGAGGATAGAGGCACAGATTACAGGACAATGAGGACACACTGTGATCATACTGCATGCTTTATCACATTTCATTATAAAGTCTTGGACTGAATTCCACACAAAAATCCCAAAGATTCTTTCACATTCTACAGAGCTAGACACTTTACCCAGGTAAATCAGGTCATTAAATCATGCTTTGTTGAACATTTATACAAATGTTATTTAGTCTCATGTTCTTAAAAGATGGTGTGGCCCCATCATTAGTGAGTGGTAGAAAGTACAGACTGTAGCAGTAATAACTGCATGACACATACATGTCTGAGAAGACGGTGAGGTTTTGGAAATACAAAAAAATATGATGAACTCTGTTGTGAATAGTTAATGTTTGGGAAGTTCTCTTTTGCACATAGGTCACACAGACACAGGCATTGATATGACCACCAGTGAGAAACTAATGTCATCTTTTGTAAGAACATATAAACTATTCATTTAACTCAACTTCCTAAACAAACACAGACAAAAAAGCAAACCAGGCAAAGTATACAACATCCTAACACAAATAATTTATAATAACTATGTTAACTTAATGATAACACTGCAACAGCTAAACAATCATCCTGATTATAACATTTTAACGTAGAGATGTGTTAAAGAAATTTCTGGAAGTGAAAAAAACAAAACAAACAAAAACACTTTCTTGTATTTATTGTATGAAATTGTGATAGCTCACCTGAGATGACTCCCAGGATGACGACATATATCACAGCTGTTTCCATGTCATCTGCAGAATGATCAAGAAAAGAATGATTTGTCTTGTGCTCCTTAACTTTCCTTCCACTGGTATCAGTATGTTGTGGCAGGATAAGGAAGTAATGAGTGATATCCTATCTCTGAAAAGTTCCTCCCGCCTGCGCTGTTTTGCATTTGTTGATCATTAACAGTGTACACTCTGAGCAGAACAACTTTATTTATTATAAGTTTTTCTGTTAGGAGCTATGTTTTTAATGTTATGAAAAACATGAGGTTTGTTCAGAGGGGTCTTACTATGGTAAGTATGTATTTCATAGTGAGGTAACAAAATAACAGCTCCCTGATCACAGTTAATAGACTCATATACGGTATGTCATTACACATAAATTACATCCAGCATCCTGTTATGGATAACATGCTGTGTGTGTGTGTGTGTGTGTGTGTGTGTGTGTGTTATTTTTATGATCATCTGTAGGACAAAAAAGATTGGTCAGTATTGGCCCATTGTAGGCATTGTATGGTTCCCCAGAGAGCTCAATGCAGAGCAGCTCAAGAAAAAAAACATACAAATAGTAAAAACACAAGTCAATAAAGACAACATTTTTACCACTTCACTAACACAATATTTAGAAAAAAAACTTCCAGTCTCAGTATTTGAAGTTACTCAAACTGGCAAACCTGATGTAATTAGTCAAGATGAGGAATACCAATGAAAAACAGTCCACTTATTTTAAAAAGTGAAGTTCAATTGCTGCCTTAAAAACATGAGTAAACTTGAAATGGCTGTAGGTGTAGACATAGATAACATAACATAGATAAAGTTATCTTAACTTAAAATTGTTAGTTGAAAAAGTGTGGAATTGTTGTTCTTGTTTGTTTGGCAAGATAAAGAAAGTTTTATTGAATGAATAATGTAATATATCTAGTTGGCTTAACTCAGTGTCAAGTTTAAATAAATGATCATTAGTTAAATATCTTGTACAACTTAAGTTGAAACAAAAGTTACCTTCAAGTTGGGTTTACTTATATTTTTAAGGAAGCAACAGTGCTTAAGTTTTTAATTTGAACCATATGAATTGTATTTTACTGTACACGAGTAACAACCACAGCATCAACTTCCCTGCCCCGGAGTGTTCATTGTGTTTTAGTGTCACATTGTTGTCATATAGTTCAGTTTTTTTGGGTGACTAGCAAGGTTTTTGTCTGGTTGTGTTGTTTCTATTTGGTTATATTAACTGAATTTGCAGTACATTTTCTTTACTTGCATCTAGGATGTATCTAATTGATGTATCTAATTGTGATTTTTCTGACAGTTATTGTGATTTGATTTGCAATGCAGTCTTGAAAGTCAAGCACCTTCATGTAAAACGTGATGGAGCATTACCATTTAAGAGATCAATTAAATATTAACTGCTCTGTGTACTAATCCAAGGATGAGAATGAAAATATATGAATCCAAAATGTATTTATTCCAACAAAAAAATGATATACACATACACATAATGAACTATAGAACAATTCTCACAAAACAAACAGTAGCACTACATTCGCTTGGCCTCTTTGCAGTAAATTTACACTAGTCATCCTGCTGCCTGTGGTGATTTTTCAAATGCTGATACACTGAGGGGGAATGACAGGAGAGTGACGGGCACACAGAGAGCCGATAGAGACAGACAAAGCTGATTAAAACGTTACAGGATTTGTCTCGGTAGAAAATACAAAATAGATACAAGCCTACCTTCATGTAAGCTAGTTTATTCTGCCATTTTCTCTTCCTTCTCTCTCTCCTTCTCGACTCAACGGGGTATTTTCAACTTTATAATATCAGCGCCGCTACAAAATATATATATAGCGGAAACACTGCAGACTTGTTGGCATCTTGGTCACAGCTCAGTTATCTCAAAATATGTTATAAATTCTCTACTGGCCTCTTGGTGTGGACTGGTGTTAAATAATCTGTAAAATATCGTCACTCCTACATTTTGTCTTGGTGATTTGCAATATTAACGTTCATGTTTCCTTTCGTCAGATTGTTTGCACTAACTCATTTTCACCACTAGAGGGAGACGTGTGGCATCTTTTGACCATGGAGCTGAAGGGCCATGGATTCAGTGGGTTGTTCTCGTCCTGCAGATGAAACACGTCAATACTGTTTCCGTGCATGAGTCACTTATTTAGTGATCGGTCTCAGTCTAATGGTTTTTCTCACCTGCACGTCTCAGGAAGAGTGACCAATGGATGTGTTATTTTTACTGTATGTTGTCTCTGCGACTTTTGCAGGTAAGAAACACGAATTTAAGAGCTTTAACGTATTCAATAGTACTTCTGTTAAAACTGCTCATCTAATTTAAGTAAAGTCAAATTTAGTCGGCGGTTGTTGGCCAGGGAGTTTACCTGTAAATCTCACGCACAAAACCACGAGTAATCTGCATACGCTATGTTCTAAATGCCGCTAATAAAGACTTAAAAACAAGTAAAATTAACATGTGAGCTGCTTCAGTTGGTTGGCAGACTATGACAATCACAGCTTTTTTCAGTGGTTTTGTCGCTTTTTATAAAAAATAGACATCCACAATCTGGAAAACTGTGACTACATCTAATGAAAATGGTTTCAGGTCTTCTTCAAATCCACGAGAACATACAGAGAAAACAAATTGCTGAAAATCTAATTATTTTGTGTTTTAAGTAGTTCATACTTTACATGTAGTCTTTCTCGTGTATCAGTGATAAAGTAAGCCGTGACCTTAGTTACAGTCCATCTTAAACTGTAATTGTGTCCTCCAGGTTTGTCTGAAGGAGCTGGTGTGTTGCCAGCTGATTCTCTGAATGCAGCTGTTGGAAGAACTGTGACGTTCACCACAACACTGACTCCACAAGAAAACCAATTTGTGGCCTGGACCTTTGATTTTAACAATATAATAACCACAAACACAACTTCAGAGACAACTGCACCACAGTATGAAGGCAGAATCACCCTTGACAGATTTACTGGATCTCTGCAGCTCAGGAATGTGTCCCTCACTGACAGTGGAGAATACAGAGTTAGCATTATATCACCTGGTGGAGGATTTTATACAGGACAGACCAGACTGGATGTATATGGTGAGCAGATGTTAAAATCCAGTAGCAAATAGGTTTGTTTGTGTCCTCAAAGTTTTAAATCAAGCCTTTTCTAATTGGAAAGATCATACATTATACTGTATAATGTGTTTAATCATAGACATTTTAAAGAGGCCTATTTGAGCTGTTATTGACCTCTAAAATTCCACTGTATAAATTATGGGGCGAGTTTTGAGTCTCACAATAGCAAAATCATATTATTTCACTTAGCTACAGATGCAGGTTTACTATGTCTTTATTTCGCCAGCTATGGTCATGAGAGCTACAGTACAAATACCTTAAAAAGTTTTGCCTGTTTAACAGTCTTACCTACCTATCTTATCCTACCTTTACAGGCTTATCATAATTCGCTTGTGTGAGAAAGGAGTTGATTTAACTGTTTTTGAAGGTATCAAACTGAACTGCATTATATTTAAAAGTAAGACTATTAAGAACTGACTGGGGATATCATATAGTTCAATGACAGGCTCTGGGACACAGTGTGAACAACAACAGAAAATAAACTTTAGAGTGTATAGCATAATGCAATTGCACAATGTGCTTGGTCTCTGGCCATATGATTATTGTGTGCATGGTTTAAATGAAAATTCATTCCTCATCATTGTAGTGTTACTTTGTTACCATCTGTAACACCTACCCTTTTATTTTATGCTGGCAACTACAGTATAAAACCATTGTGTTTTTCACCCACAGTGCCAGTCTCCAATGTAAGAGTGACTGCCAACAGCTCAGACTTGATAGAGTTCAACAGCTCTGTCAGCCTGTCCTGCTCCTCCTCTGGATCCTCCCTCTCTTTCCTCTGGCTGAACAGCAGCTCTGAGGTTACAGCCAGTGACAGAGTTCAGCTCACTGATGGAGGTGCCATCCTCACTATAATCAGTGTGACCCGCTATGACCAGGGACCATTCAGGTGTCGTGTTTTCAATCCTGTCAGTAATGTCACCAGTGAACCAGTAAACCTCTCCATCAGCTGTGAGTTACTAACCTACATGCTCAGTTTTGTATCTGACAACATCTAAAAGCAACATAGCAACACATTTTCTGCTGTTGTTTTTTTCACCTACATTCAGTTGGCCCAGATAATACAAATTTGAAGCCATCTCCATCACAAGAATACTATGTGAAAGGGTCAAACATCAGCCTGTCATGCTCAGCTGTCTCCAGACCTGCTGCCCAGTTTCAGTGGTTTCTGAACGGAGACTTGCTGACTGCTAGAGGACCAGAGCTCAGACTGATGAACATTCAGATGAATCAGAGTGGGAACTACAGCTGTCAGGCCTTTAACAACATAACTATGAGAACTCAGACATCTCAGCCCTATGTTGTCTCTG
Organism: Lates calcarifer; assembly: GCF_001640805.2. Taxonomy (NCBI): domain Eukaryota; kingdom Metazoa; phylum Chordata; class Actinopteri; family Centropomidae; genus Lates; species Lates calcarifer. The sequence goes on along the minus strand of NC_066847.1, from coordinate 9,199,129 downwards.
TACTGGGTAAGTTTGAATATAATGTTTTGTACAAAGAAATATGAATAAATGAAACATGTACCTGTGATAGTATCAGATAAAAGATTGTTAAATGTAAAAAAGTAGTACAAAACATTTGTGTAACAATAAGAAACAGTGCATGGATACACTTGCACTCAAGATACCTCTGTCATTTTGCTCATGCAGAGATAACTGAGAGGTCTCTGAATAAAAAATATTTAAAGTCATTCTAAATGACTTTCTGATGTGGCCAAGAGCATAGAAATTTTGTTAAAACTGCAAAGTCTTACCAAGTTTGCACATAGACATCTGTATTGCCACCTACATCTCACCTAACAGAGCAATCATAAAACCTAATTTCTTTCCTCCATTTAAAAATGTTCCCTTTTGTAGGCAGTGGCAAATGTAAAACCACTGTGTTTTTCACCTACAGCACAAGTTGCCAATATAACAGTAACTATCAACAGCTCAGACTTGGTGGAGTTCTTCAGCTCTGTCAGTCTGTCCTGCTCCTCCTCTGGATCCTCCCTCTCTTTCCTCTGGCTGAACAGCAGCTCTGAGGTTACAGCCAGTGACAGAGTTCAGCTCACTGATGGAGCCGCCATCCTCACTATAATCAGTGTGACCCGTTATGACCAGGGACCATTTAGGTGTCGTGTTTTCAATCCTGTTAGTAATGGCAGCAGTGATCCAGTGAACCTCTCCATCAGCTGTGAGTTACTAACCTACATATGCATACTCTTTATGCTGCACTATATACTAGCAAATTATAAAGCTGCGTTTTTTAGCTTTAGCTTCATAGTTGATGGTGTAATTAGGCTTCTCACTGAGCTAAGCTGCATGTCACGTAGCATTTTTTTTCTGGCTACTAACATCACTTTTTTGTGATTTTTTTTTTTAAACTCCCCATTTACTGCACACTGTAGATGGCCCAGACAATATTACTTTGACATTATCCCCATCACAAGAATACTATGTGGAAGGGTCAAACATCATCCTGTCCTGCTCAGCTGTCTCCAGACCTTCTTCTCTGTTTTACTGGTTTCTGAATGGAGACTTGCTGACTGCTAGAGGATCAGAGCTCAGACTCATGAACATTCAGATGAGTCAGAGTGGGAACTACAGCTGTCAGGCTTTTAACAACAAAACTATGAGAACTCAAATATCTCAGCCCTCAGTTGTCTCTGTACTGGGTAAGTTGAATTTAAGAGGTTTTGTGGATATAGTTGTGATATGGGTCAGCTAGATGACACTTACGTGTCCACCTGCATAATCTGAATTGGTTAACATGTGTACCCTGTGCTCATTAATGTTAAATTAAAAACAAACAAACAAACAAACAAAAGAGCAAGACAGACAATAAAATACGATTTTGTTGATGTTACAGGCACAGGTATCAGTAGACAATGTCATGTAAAAACATAACTTTAATTATAAATAGATAATTTACTTAATTCCATCAATAATGTGAAATGGCTATAATCAATATCTTTATATTATTGATGGATTATGTGACTTATATGAAGGGTTCACTCACAGTGACCAACCCAGGGTGAATTAATGCCTGTCTCAGCAGTTCTCCTGAGCTGTGAACCTGTTTAGGATCTTTCAGCCCATTATTTTGTTTTTCCAGCCAACAGCTTTACTGGTTTGATTTACTGTCAGTCTCATCATTTCTGGCCACAGCAGGCATCTGTTTTCACCTAAAATCTCTAAAAGCCCACTGTTCACTACCTGTTCAGACAGACAGATAAAGTTAACAACTAGCTGGTGAACATAATGAAGCATTTAGCAGCTAAAGAGACAGATGTTTCCCTGAGGAGTTTGTGGTGACCAAATACAGAGCTAAAAGGAGAGTGAACGTTGGACTTATCCTCAACAGGTGGCCAGAACCTATATCCTGGATGAGTAACCTGCACAAGCAACAAGTTCACTATGTCAACTTAAACAACGATTATGCATCAGTGTTAATCTTGTGGTTGTAATAAAGCACTTTTCCTCTCCGTTATTCTGTGTGTGAACTGACACTATCTTTAGTCTATTGTATCATGTATTTCACTCATATCAATGATATGGCTAGAGTATAGGTTGTTTGTTAACTGTAAAAATGTTAGAATAATGGATGAGTTTTGACAATCAAACACTTGGAACATTATACAATTTGGAGCAGCAATTAACCTCTTGCGAGGATGAAGTGTTCTCAAGTTCTTCATATTTATTTCCTCAGTCAGCTCTCAGTAATTGAGTAACTTTAGCTCCTGTTTTCATATTTCTCTCAAAAATCCTTTATCTTTTGTCCAACAGAGAGAATATCAGGAGCTTCTGTCAAATCATCAACAAACCAGCCAGTTGATGGAAACTCAGTCAACTTAACCTGTGAGGCTGCTGGCTCTGTCTTCACCAGACAGTGGATGAAGGATGGCTCAGATCTGATCCTGACTGACAACATGATGCTTTACAATGAGGGCAGAGTGTTGTCTTTTCAACCTCTGAAGAAAAAAGACAGTGGAGAATATTCCTGTAAAATCAGCAACCCTGTCAGCAGTGATGAAGCTAAATACGTCATGGTTGTTAATTGTAAGTAACATGTTGCACAGTGTGTTTACTTTTCAGACACAGGGTGGCAAAATGCTGAGTGCCATGAATGACCATTGAACATTTTTAATATTACTGTTTGTTTCTTTTGCCCAGTGTGCTGAGGAAAATACTGTTGTTTGTGCTGCTGTAATAACACTACAAACCTCCCTGTCTTTTTCAGATGGACCAGAAAATGTTAAAATCACAGGTGAAACTCTGATATATTTGCAAGAGACCTTAAAATTAACCTGCTCTGCTGAGTCCACACCATCTGCTAGTTACACCTGGATGTGGAATAAGACAGAGATAATAAGCTATTCTGCTGAGCTCACTAAAGTCATCACTGAACTTTCTGAGAGTGGAAACTACACCTGTCAAGCAATGAACAATGTAACTAGGAGAACATTATCTGCAGTGCATGAATTGACTGTAAAAGGTACCTTGATGGTGTTGTTTGCTTATATTGTTGATACTCTTAGATATTTCAAGTTCTGAAAGGATGAGATGATTTCTGTTGGTAATGTGAAAATCATGATGTTATCTTGTTTTATTTCAGCTGAACGACCTCCAAGTTGTTCTGCTGGTTGTATCGCTGGAATAGTAATCGCTTGTCTTGTCGTTGTTGGAGCTGCTGCTGGTGGAGGCTACTATATTTATAAAAACAAGTAAGTAGAAAATTGATTTGAAATATAACCAGACATTAATTTTTCTTTTTAAAAAAATATTGGTTATCAATTACAATTATGGTGAAACTTAATTTTGTGAGTCCAGTGATAAAACTCAACAAATATTAATAAAAGGTTGATATTCAACAAAGGGTCAATGTGCTGCTTTGACAGTCTGGAAATTTATGTTCTTTAGTTAAGTCAGTTTTATTTATAGAGCACCAAATCATATATCTCAAGGCATTTTTCCATGTAGAGCAGAGGCCTGTACTATGAAGCGAGGTTACTGGCTTATCGTAACTTCAGGAGTAACTTAAAGATGTCAGTTGTAACTTCCCAGTTAATCCATACTGCAAAAGCTGGGTAAATTTTATCCGGGGTCTGCTGCCATGGTAATTTATGCTGCATCTCCAGACTGCTCTGAGCAGGTTATGATCATGGTTAACTTGATTTTATCCTGAATAAGTACCCCAACAGGTGGAGGAATCAATGCATATTGACACAAGGACTGAGAGAGGCTGACTCCGCAGGACAGGGTTGTCTAAAGACTGTCAGTCTCCAAAGAAAAAAAATTATGAAGTGGATGGTAGAGATACAGTATATGGACCAAAGGATGGTGTGTTTTATGCTCAAATTTCAGTTATTTTACTTTCTCTTTTTTTCCTCACAGTCAAGTGGCAGAATTTAGCATCATAATTAAACAGGGGTGGGGGGGGCATTATTGTCCAGAAAGACAATATAAAGCGACAGGCTGTTGCAATTGTAGACTACATACCAAAATATGCAGTAGGCCTATTAATGATGGGAAATATTAATGCGTACCACTTTACAGAATGCTTATATTTCATCCAGGTTCAGATTTCCACTGGTGCTGCAGCTGAAATACTGTTAAAATGAAGTTCATACTGAACATAACAGCACTACATTCATACATTCATACAGCCTGAGTGTTCCAGGCAGATCATCATTAACAGTGAGTAATAGCTCATTTTCAGAGATGTGACCCACGTGTTGAATGTAAACAAAGAATATTAAGAGAATATTTGACAAGTGTCCCTGGCTTCGTTGGCAGCCGCAGTTTTACATTTTGCCGCTACAGTCTCTTTAAATAAACCAACAGAACTGACGTGCGCTCTTCATCTGAGAAATACAGTGCACGTCCGTTTTATATACCCATACAAACTCCAATTAGGTTAACACTGACTCAATTTACCAACACCTTAGCCACCATCATAGTACAGTTTTACACAGACTGAGGCAGCCAGGGTTGGTCTACCCTGACTTTCTTTGATAACCCAGTTAAATCAGAGCAGGTTAAATTCCCTTTGTAGCACAGGCCTCAGATCTATACAATACTCTTCATAATATTTACAGAGAGACCCAAAATATATTCTTTATATATATCCTGACTTTTGCTTTGATTTTTGTGTTTTTACTTAGTGGAGCTATGCCTTGTCTCTGTACAAATTGATAATTTTACTTTTGTTGTTGTTGTAATGCAAAACTTTTAAACTGTGTTGGATTATACTGTATGGCTCATCATGAGTTGAAGCCAACTCTGTCATTAGTGTTATGAAACTCTTTCAAAACTCTGTTTGAAAATCTTGTGAGTGAAAGGTTGCAGTATATGCTGCAAATAGTCAGATAATTCATGTCTAATGTGCAATAGTAATGACTCATTTTCTCTGTAAACAGAAAAATGACAAAAAAATCTAATAGAGACACCGACACCAGAACAGGTAAGTTAGTTACAAGTGTGTTGTACATGTGAGTGTGTGTATTTATTCAGTATTATTTACTCCCTTGATTGAATTCTTCTAAAGTTGTTTATTCCTCATGTTTTAAAGGAGGTGGAGGCCAGAACAACGCAGGATTCTCAGGAAGTCAGGTAAAAGTCATCAGTGGGTTTACATGCACTCAAGTGACCAAGTTACTCAGCAAAATCAGGCTTCAGCAGTATCTGGAATACATAGTACATATTATGCTTTTGTTCTGTTTTAGAAACATAAAATGGCAAAAGTTTCAATTCTGCAGTTCATACAAGCCTTTATTCATTATTCATTACTCAACATCATTAACAGTAGTAACAGTGCTAATAATAATAAATAATGAAATTTTAAATTATACTGTTATAATAATTATACTGTTAGTTCTGCTAACTGAGTTAGCAGAGTTAGCAGAACTCTTTTTACAGTTTGTTATTATACATTAGTGGCCAGTCTGTGATCAGGTTTGTGTAGGATGATTCAAAAGGCTCCCTCCCCCATCTTGCAGTTACCACAGTGCTCAACATCAGACTTTGAACCAGGAAGAAGGTATTCAGTTGACACAATGGAGTGGAAATATATGTGTCTTAATCCCACGCAACAGCTTGACGCAGCTTTTCCCATTCATACTTATGATTGGTTTTGGCAATGCCAACCAACTGTTTGATATTTTATCTGTTGTGATTTAACTGTAAATGTATATTTTACAGAATTTCAAACAGAGATGATGAGATTCCCTGAACTTTACTCAAAACAACTACCTAATACTTTTCCCCCTCTTTTTTTAATTTCTAGGAGCTGAACTATGCAGACATCAGGTTTTTCCAGAACAGCAATGGTGGGGCAGTCCAGCTGGGGCCACAGAGTAACCCATCAGAATATGCTCAGGTCCAAGTAAACAGCGGGTCTCCTGCAGTATCTTCCCTTCCTACCTATGAGGTCCACATGCAGCGAATGCAGATTCCTGCTGCTCAGTCTGGTACACAAACTTATTCTCAGGTCCGCAGGAACTGATCACATTGAATACAGTGGATCAGCTGGTCAGGTTAGACGAGGCCAGAAGCAGCTAATATGTTAGAGTAACCTGCACTTCCTCTCACTTTTTTATGGAAGACTAATTTGGACTTAGTTTACTGACTCAGAGCACTTCAGCAGTAGTTAATAATCAACCACCTCTGACGGTTATTGCCATGACTGAGGTCAGAAGACACAATGTTGCCCCATTTATATATAAATATCTTTCTTATTCTTTTGTTTAGGATTATATCTGTACAGTTGATGCAGACTCCAGTTATAAATATTCTCTTTGTGTGATTCCGTTGTTTTGCTTGAGTTTGACACTGGTCTGGTGTAAAATTTGACTGTATATTTTGTATACTTTGTATACTGGATGATTTCAGTTGAGGTGCCAGTTTGCAGCTTGTCCGTTCTTAATTCATTTTATATCTATTCAACATTTTAAACACAACAACGGTTAAAACAAAATGATGATACACACATACACGCACATATACATACGGATACACCTTTTGACATGTACGGAGAGTTGTAATTTGCCATTTGGGAGGGTTCTTGTTATCTGTCAGTACAAAGAAACAGTTGAAAGAGCAACAGAGACTGTAATTTAATTCCATGGTGATAAAATTCAACTTCTTTTATTATCCCATAGAAGTAAGGTCTAGCAGCCACAATAATCCACAATAATTAGCATGCAAATATAAGCAATAACAAGACATTTTCTCTCCTGTTGCACTTGAAGCCAATGAATTAACAGTAGTTCATAGCCAAAGTTGTAAAAATCAACATGAGATGTCTGCTGGTTATTTGCTGGATATCTACAAGTGCAATAAATGTGTAAAGTCTTAAAGTTTGTCCGGCAGGAATGCGGAAACTATGGCCTTATTCAAGTTTACAGTAAATGTTAGTTTCTATGCGATAAGATGATAAGGTTCTTTCTTTGCAGCATATCTAAAAGTCTCAAAACAACAGGGAACTAATTCAAATAAGTACTGTATTAGAGGCAGCATTTCTGCACTGACATTTTAAAAAAGGGTTTCATTTGTTAATAAAGCAGAAGACTCAGGGAAGGGAAGTTCAGTTCATAGCTGTTGTTGATAATGCCATGACATAGGATGAAATCAAGAGTGTTACCATTTCCAGAAATTTTCATTTCTTTAACACACTGAGTGAATTGAACCAACAACAACCAACAATCATGAAAATCTTCATCATCTGTATTATTCTAATCTTCACCTTAAATTGTACGAGGGAACTGGACAATTAAGCAATGCAATCTAGAGTAAAAAGGAAATGGGACTGTACCCGCATCTGCAGGCTATAGTGCATCACGTGTGAAAAGCATCAGACAACTACAGGAAAGTCAAGAGTACATGCAATAAAGATGTATTTGTGTTTGAATATTTATTTAGTTTAATAAATAGAGCCACACACTGTTTGGCACGCTCTACTTCAAAACTAACTATTAGCCAGCAGGCACTGATGCTATCCCCGTTGGAAGCTCCTTTTTGCAACATCCGGTAACATGCAAGGCTTCAGTTCAAGGCACAGAGTCATTTATCTGAAGCCTGGCTCCACATTAACTGCATTAGATTAGTTCCTCTTACTTTGTTTGACCAGCAATGCTGTTAAATAAACTGTCCATAATCTTCATAGTTTAGTGTTGCACAGTACATATTACTGAATCAGACTGTATAATTTAGTTATTGTATATAACAATGATTTGCTTTCATTTCAGAACAAATGAGACAGTGAAAAGGCTGACTCCCAACCCAGTCTGTGTCTTTGTCCTGGTTTTCCATCCCCCATTAGTTACTCATTACTAAAGATCAAACTCACTGTGACTTATTCACATGGTTGACTTCCCCTGCATTTTAAAAAAGTATTGGTTTACAAGTGTGACTTTTTCTAACCTTTTATCCTAATTTGTTGACCAGTAAATTCTCATTGGGTTCATCTGTTTGACCAGAACATAGCTTCTTCTTTTTTTTTTTCCTGTCACATGCCACACCAAAGTGAATGTGTGATGAATGATCAACCGGCTTGCCTTTTCGCCAAAGACAGAATTTGTAATTCTCAGGTCTAGATATTGATATTGTAATAATTGAATTGCTTACTCAGAAGAATAAACTATTTTTTTTAACTTACTGAAATGTGCAGCTCATGTTCCGCTCTAGTGATGTTTGTTCATTTGCATGTCCACACCCATCACAATAGTCTCTTTCTTTTCTCTCTTTCTCTTGTGCAGAGAAGGCACTGTGTCTGATTCTGCAGTAACTTATTAGTGCCTCTGTTTTCATATTTGCAGAGGTTCTGGTATGTTCCATAAATACAGTGAGCATGAAAAGAGTCAGATGAAACAATAGCTTGTGGTTGTTTTTTCAAGATACCTGCAATAATAGTGAACCATAAATCCAGCAAGAGTTTTGGAGAGGAAGTTCAGTGCACGTACATAAAAATGACTTCAACAAGGCAGTTGTTTTACCTAGTGCAGGGTAGTCAGAGTTTCTGACTAATAACTGTCTTGACTATAATGTGTTTGATATTGACAATTACTATGTGTCTTTAAAATACTTTCTAAAAAAATAGAGACCAAAGAGGAAATAAGAAACACTTATTTTACTCTTTCTTTATTAGTCCATGCAAACTGGTAAAAGTTGTTTTCATGTTTGCATACCCAGCAATGCTATACATTCAAAAAAAAAGTCAGCAGGAAGCAAAAGGAGGAATTTTTTTGTTGGCAAAATACATGCAAAATAGAATCCATTCCCAGAAATGATCCTGCATTTAAATTACAGCCATAAATTCAAAGTTCAGTATGAGTAAATATGTTCCGTCAATCTAACTTCATCACAGAAATACAACCTGAATAACAGTGCAATAAAAGTACTATTTTAATTTTAATGAATGCTGTAAATTATAGATTATGATGTTGTTCCTTTGTGCTCTTTAATGTCTTACTTACAGGTAAATGAACACTGCTACTAAGAGACAGGTTAGAGTGTTTGACTCGTCAGCTTTCACTGTTTGTCCCTCTAAGTCTTTCACCAGAAAAGCTGCACCTGTTTGGATGCAGACAGTATTTACTGACTTGTCTTATCACAAGTGAAAATGGGCTTTCAATGTAATAAAAAGTAATACTTACTGAAATAAATATTGTTTTAATAGGGATTTATATTAGGTGCACTTTACATTGTATATTTGCCAGGTAATAGGAGTCCAATGTGACACCTCTCCAGCCAAATAATGTCAGATGACTTGATAGAAGGTAGAAGAAAATAAATGACGGTGTTAGACTTAAGAAACTGCTGCTTTATTACTATATAAATACCTGTTTCAAGGTCTGCTGATAGGCTGCTGTGTTAATCAAACAATTCAGGTCACTCACTATGTATCCCACTTTACATACTGGCCTGTTTAAAGGAGGAGCAAACTATAACTGAGAAACTGCTGTGAGACAGTGCCATCTAGTGTTTCATGCAGTGATCTGTCCAACCCAGCTGTTTCTTCTGGTCTTGTCACTGTTTTTCCTGATCCATATTCATAGACTAAAAATTTCTACTAGAGTGTCAGATTTCCTGTCATGGTTTAGGTAAACTTCCTTTGTCATGGATTGTGCAATGATTTCATCATCAAGTACATTCTGGTGTTAGATGAAATTTGGGTATGACTGATCTGAACTATGGTGTCGTAATAGGTTAAGAGGATAGCTTCTTGTATAAGTGGTATAAAAAAAAGGAGGAACTTTAGGTTTTGAGTAAACCCACCATGGAGTCGAACATGAACAGCATTACCATGATGTCCTACTGGAAGAATCTTTGCTGTGTTTTGTTGGTGGTACTGATGGGTAAAGGTACTTCATTTTTTACATATACAGTTATTACAGTGATTCATTTAAAAGTCTTATACATGAACAATTAGATAGTTTAGTTTTATATTAAGAAAGCTGGTAATGTGATAGCTAAGGTGTTTATGAGGATCAGAAAAATTATCCTGTGTGCTAATGGGTTATTTTTTATTCTGCTAGCAAACTGACTGTGCTCCTTGTGTATCTTACTGCATATAACCATATTTAATCTTCAGGAGTCAATGATGTATTTAAAGTTTGAAGTGATGTACAAGTTAAAAAATGACAAGAGAGGATTTGCTTCTCTTTAAATGAAATGTGTTTAAATGTTAAGGATTTCACCCAGAATCTTCTAGAACACACAATAGAAAACCGTTTCTGTGTCGGAACTGATAGATGCTCTATTGGCAGGCATTTGTAACACGGGGGAAACAACAGCTTATGGGAAAGCAAACATGTTGTCCATCATAGGCCAACAAAAACTAAATGGTACATCATGCATTGTCTGATACTGACTCCTCCTCTCTGCCAGGTGTATCAGGTTTGGGGGCCAAGGTGAGGATTTCCTGGAGTGGCGAGGTGACCGCTGGTACCAGCACCACTTTCACCTGTTCTTCTTCTTGTTTCCCAAACTGCATCTACACCTGGTCCTTTAAGGGCCGTACAGTCAATGGGAGCAAATTAGCCTGGACACCAGATGGACTAGACAGTACAGTTGAACTGCAGTGCACTGTCCTCAATCCAGAAACAGGACTCTCCAGCAGTGCAACCTCCATTTTGGAAATTAAAAGTCAGTACAGTAAATCGATTGTTATACCAGTTGCACAGTGGTGACCAATTACTTTTACACATTTACTGTACTTCTTGAGCGACTTGTGCTAGTTACTTATTACTTTTCAGATTAAAATTGTAGATAATTAGCATGTGATGAGTTTTTAAAACCCCTTCATCTCACAATCCTTCCGATTTATCTTGTGCCCCTTTAAGGAGGAACTAATGATGTCATGATACTAATATGTCAGTCTTGAACTAGAACAAGTACAAGTAAATAATCTGAATCCAACACTGTAGCTGTGTCAGAATCCACTGTTATATATAGAAGCTACAGAGTTTGAGTTACACATAAATCCTCTCTATCTGATATCCTTTGTTACAGATCCAGTGTCTGTGAAAGTCAGTCCACCAAACAGTGTCCCATCTCTCAACCACCCACTGAATCTGGTCTGCCATGATGCGACATCAGGTGACCTCCATCACCCATCGGACCTGGTCTGGTACAAAGATGGACAGAAAGTGAGCCTGCGTGAGAACATGCGGCTGCTGCAAAACAACCTCACGCTTCACTTTGACTCACTGTTGCCGTCTGATGCTGGATTCTACCTCTGTGAGACCTCTCTACAGCAGACAAGAGTTTCCAGCCTGGGCTACCTGCTCAACTGTAAGTATTTAAGGACAGAGAAATAGTCTAAGCAAACAATGTAGAAGAAAGAGTTTATTTTTGCTTTTCACATGCTTGAGTGAACTTTCTAATTTTTTGTAGTTGATCCATGGAATGTCAGCATCAGCGGACCTGACATTGTGTTTCCCGGCAGACTAAGTCAGTTCACCTGCCTAATGAGCTGTACCTTAAATGTTGAGTGTACTGTCAGATGGCCATTTAAAGGAGGTTTCCCCATTGGAACCTTCTTGTCAATCCATGCAAATGAGCTCAAGTGGACCCCTTCTATACCCGGTACTTTCCAAAACTTCACCTGCGTTGTAGAAAATGTAGCTGCTGGACTCTTTGCCGAGGCCACCAAGACGGTAGAGGTTAAAGGTACTGAATGCTCTTGAGTCTACTGTCACATCCTTGCCAAATTTTTCCAGTCTTATGACTTGTTTTGTTCTGTTTGTCATCTTCACCCTGATACAGGCATTCCTGTCTCTGGATCTGAAGTGGTGCAGCTTCACAGACTGTTTGCAGTGATCCTCAGCCTGGGCCTGCTGGTACTGCTGGTATTCTGAACTTACTGTTTAAGCTTTACAACACAAACCTTTTTACTTATTTCTATTACACCCCTGTTCTTATTCATAAAAAATACCTGTTAAACCTTGTCATGTCAAAATTAGACTGCTTCACCAAAATCTACAAAGCCAAAGAACACAGAAAAAGTTTAGTGACCACATCTTCATTTACTCATCAGTTATTGTGCAACATTATAGGTGTAATAACATATTTGTTTTATGTGACAGGCAGAGTCAGAGCTAACGCCCATTCGACAATAAAACCTGATAATTTCCCAAATTACACCAGTACGTGTCGTGTTGTTTCATCATGACTTTGAGGTAATCTGAACACAACGTTTCACCCATCGTATATACAGACACAGTAATTCTGTTTGTATGAGGGATATTGCAATATTTGACTCCACTGATTGACTCCAGTTTTTCAGCAATCAGCTTTCATCACATAATTTCTTTTACTTATTTTGTTGACTACTTCTGTTTACTTGTTTGTTATTTTACTGATGCTCTTACTATTGTTTTATCCCCTTTGCTGCTATAACACAACAGATGTCCCAGCTGTGGGAATAATAAGGGATTATTTTATCATGTTGAAAAATGTTAAAATATAACTCATTGTATAATTAATGTTTCTGATGGTCACATGTTAATTCAGAACTGTCTGTCTGATGACAATGCCCATTCTTGGTGTTTCCTCCTCAGCCCTCACAAAGTGGATTTAGCATAATGAGGCTTTGTCTGACTTGAAGACTTGTCTGACCTTGTGTGTGTTACTGATTCACTCACACATTGAAAAGAGGTTTTTGTGAAGTCAGCTTTTATCTAGAGAATAAAATGTGTGAACCCTGACTCATTTCCACTAATGTGTTTGTAAAGCACCACGGTTTACGGACTCACCGGTCTCTCTCTTACCTTTCTGAAACTGAACAAATAAGACTGATAAGAGAATCACACAGAGCAAACAGATGAGGGAGCCAGAGGCCTTCAGTGTGTTTTGTATTTACAGTTGACTTGTGTGATACAACAATATTATCCATCTTCTTTGTGTTTCTTTTGTCTGGGTGTTAATTTTAGCCCTGTGTTTCAGGTGAAATGGGGAAGCAAAACTAGGGGACAAAAATAGGGAATCATTCAAGTTTCACTTAAATATTGCAATATCAACCAAATCAGTCCACACAGCAGTTGTATAATGGCCCCATAGAAGACACTCCATCGCATACACACACATAGTAAGACATTTCGGAGACTATACTTTGATTCGGGAGTTGTAGATTGGAATGAAAAACAAACTGTTTCACTGATAACTTGAACTAGTTTCCTGTTTTCTGTTTCTTGGCCTTTTCCTGCTTTACTTTGCATTTGTTTTTGGTTTTGGCTATACTGTATAATGTCCAAAGGGGGCACTGTGATCTCAGATACAAGAAAAACTCTTGCCTTTAGTTTAGTTTAGTTTAGTTTACACCTCCATTTTCCCCTTAGGCTCTTTTATGAAGGCAGTCTCCAGCCTGCCTTGTTTACTGTTATACATTCCATACACACATTTCCATACAAATTTGCCACAATTTGAATATGACACGCATTCAAAACACAATACATCAGACCACATAAAACACATAGTGGGATGATGACAAAACAGTACATTGTATATGCTCTATAAATAACCCAATCTGGTCATCAGTCTCATCTATTGTATGTGAGGTACATAACACAGGTGTGCTCAGATAGTGAACTTTGCACCACCACAGTTCAAATAATGCCACAGGTGTTTACTGAGTGGTATTGTGTAGTTAAATGGTTTGCCTGCTAATGCTTCAAAAGACAGATTTCTCAATGTCTGAAACAGATACGAGGTGCATTGATTGAATGTTGAAAATACTGTCTGTCTAAAAAATTAAGATTATAGATGGTTGTCATTGGTTGCTGTGTCACTAATTGCAAGATTCAGCACACTGAATACACAGAACGCCTCAGTAAATATGCAGTAGACAAAGCTACTGCGGGTGTGGGTGTTTTCATTTTGAGTGTGAAACTATTGAAAACGTGCAGTATCAATATGAAATCTCTGTCTTTGACATGCACACACACACATACAGAAATAAAACTGAGCTGAATGTGTCATTTTCAAAAAAAAAGTGAAACAGAACAATAAAAAAAAAAAAACACCCGCAAGCCACCACTCCCAAATCATGCCTCACATACCCTCTGTCATAATTTGTCATTGTCCTGATTGCCCATTTACAGAACTTCACCCAAGATGGTAAACGAAAACTGTAATGCTTCTTTTGTAAGTTTGATAAGAGTGGACCCATAATAACCTACAACACCTGCAGATAAGAACTTGGGTTGCTACTACAGGTATTTATGGGTAGGGGGCTGGACATGTAATGGACATGTATAATAGGGCAAAAACAGTGAGGATATTCTCAGACCATCGATAAAAATGGAGAAGAAAAGTGAAGGAACTTTGGTTATTATATTGCTGGCTTTAATACAAGGTAGACTCTTTACAGCTGCTGAATTTGTGATGGTAACAGTGCTGATTAAAAATGGAAGTGTAATGGTGTCTTTTGTGTTGTTTATATTACAGTAACTAACAAATGTTGCTCTCCTCCTCAGGTTTTCTGGCCTCTGGTGCTGTGGAGGTCCAGCCCTCTGTCAACCCTGCTGTAGTCGGGGACACAGTGACACTGTCTCTGTCTCCACTGGCAAATCCAAGGAGCGGAAGGTGGGCAGTGGGAGAGTCCCTCATCCTCACCTGGCTGGGGGACCAACAGGCGGTTGTCCCCACTTACAATGGCAGGGCATCAGTCAACGTCCTCACTGGTGCTCTCATTCTGACCTCCGTCACTGTGGCCGACTCAGGAGTCTACGTGGTGCAGAGCGATGACCCCCAGCTTAGGGCCAACGTTTCCATCACTGTTCTGGGTGAGACTAAACAGATGGCTGATGTTCAAGGCCGAGACTAACTGATTTTAGTGGTGAAAATACTCCTGATTTAAGTCATATTTTATAAGAGCAATATATCTCTTAGAGTATGGTATTTTGGAACTCGTCCTTTATTTTTATAATTTTTCTTATTAGTAACAGTATTTGATGAAAATGTAATATCTTTTTAAAGTAGTTTTCAGTGGATGAATGCTTTCTTTCACAGAATCCTTATTCACCGTGAATGTCCTGCATTATATTTAACCTCACCTCACCTTACTTTACTGGGTTTCATTTTGAGTTAGAGTTCTGGAGAAAGCTTTGATGAAACCATAGACATTGTTGAGTAAATACCATAAACTCCATGTGGGTGTATCTCCAACATTTACCCTACCTAAAAAAACAGCACAGTTTCTGACAATGTCACACAAAACTAAATCTGTTTTACTGGTAAAAAGAAAATGTAATAAAATAAGAGTCATAGAGCAGGACAGGATACGATCAATTTTCTGAGCATAGAAAGTCCTCATGACAGAAAACAGAAAAACAAGTACAATTATAATAACAAGCGTGACATTAAGAAAAGTAATCAAAACCTAAAACCAAACTGAGGAGGAGCATCACTTCACTTTTGCAGTTCTTTGCTATGAACTAGCAGAGCTAGACACATAGGGGGAGAGAAAAATTTGCTGATGAATTGTTTACTCTACCCTTTTTACTGAAACAGGTTCCTGGTAATGAAAAAGGTGGATTCCAAAACAGTGTTCAGACAGGACTTAGAGAGGTTCATGTGTCTGCCTCGTGATATTTGGACTGACAACCAGAAATATTACATAGCTGACCATGTACTGTGGCAGCCTGCATGTGTTTTGGTATTGCTCACATGACCTTGTTCTCTGGTTAGTCTGTATCTGTATCTGTCAACTCTCACCTCCATCTTGTCCTTTTCTATTCCCTCGGTTTCACAGAGCCCGGTTTCACATCACTGTTTACCCATACAAAAGAGTCACAGTCAGTATGTTATAAAACCTAGAACTATATGCTTTGTATATAAATATACCATCCTTTGTATTTTGCTAACACTTTTAGTAATGGTTGATACTTTGGTTTGACCTTTTGCCTCTGTTTGGCAGTCAGTGTACAGATACAGGAAAAATGAGGAGACAGAGGTGTATTTCAATGCTTTATAGATCAATAATCATCCTTGGTAAGAGTATCTTTTGTCTGGGGTTTATCCTCCAGCATGACTCTTGCTGTTCCCATCTCATCAAGCTCTTTGATTCAAAAGGAGTATTCAAACAAAAATGCTTTGGGCTGCAGTCTGTAGAATTGTCAGTTCAATAATAGGTCAAATGTGCTGTTGTAGATACAGTATTTATTTGATTGGAAAGTCATATCAAATTATCACCAGCTGGTCATAATCAAGTAAGACCCCAGTGCATGTAACTGCTTATACACTCAGTGTCCACTTTATTAGGTACACCTGTCCAGTCTAATGTAAGGACCATGGAGTAATCCAGTGAAACATTAACATTAATTTTTTGTATGGATGTTGTTCCTCTATTGCTTGCCCACAAACCTGCTCCATCACATCACATCTCCATCCTTTTCTCGTCCACTTGTCTTCCACAGAACGCATCACAGATGTAACACTGAAGGCAAATCAAACCGACTTTGTGGAGTTCAACAGTTCAGCAGTCATTGTGTGCTCTGTCTCCTCCGGATCCTCCCTCTCTTTCCTCTGGATGAACGGCAGCTCTGAGGTTACAGCCAGTGACAGAGTTCAGCTCACTGATGGAAACTCCACTCTCACTGTAGTCAATGTGACCCGCTATGACCAGGGACCATTCAGATGTGGTGTGTTCAATCTTGTCAGTAACAGCACCAGTGATCCAGTTAACTTTACCATCAGCTGTGAGTAGGACAATGTCATCTTAATCATAATTCACATAACTGACCCCTGTATAATCCTCCAGCTCCACTACAGAGCTCTAATCTGCTGCATGCCTCTCTTCTTCTGTCTGGCTCTCTTTCTGTTTCTCTCTCAGACGGCCCAGATAACATGGCTCTCACAGTGAACGGACAGAACACAACTTCCTTTTTGGTTGGGTCCAATCTGACCATGCTCTGTTCAGCACAGTCAAATCCTCCAGCTCAGCTTCAGTGGGCTTTCAGAGGAGAGTTAGTGAACACCACAGGTCCATTGTTGGAGCTGTACAGCGTCACCGAGGATCAAAGTGGTCCATACTCCTGTCTGGCCTTAAACAATCACACTAACATTAACAGCAACGTCACCTCACACGTCATGATTGCAAGTGAGTTTGTTAGTATAGTATAAAACAATCAACTTCCATATTTCTCAGTTTGTTCCCGGCTTCACCCTCCCCGTGGTTTGTCTCTACAGAGTCTCCGTTCTCAGGATCTGAACAACAGGCAGTCAGTGTGTGGCTCCTTCCCCTGCTGCTATTGGTGGGATTCCTCCTCTCATTGCCAGGCAAGGTGTAGCATAACTACATGTAAATACATTATATTTTACATTATACAGTTCATACTCCTCAAAAATATTTTCATTTATGGATTGGACATTAAATTCTCCATATTGATTATTTCATTATTAATTAATATGACTATTGTTTTCTCAATTAATCAATTAACCATTTAGTCTAAAAAAAAAAAAAGGGGGGGGGGGTAAGATAACAAACATAACTAATAATTTGAATAACTGCTTCTCTTTCACAGATGTTGGAGGCTCATCCAGTCCATGGATGACTTTGATGCAGTGAAATAAATTGGATTCAATCACATTGCAAACGCATTACTGATATCAAATGATATGCCTTTGTATATTATAATATAATTGCTAATCAAACAATGTCCTGTGGTTGATAAGGAGCTACAGGGCATTGAGCAGAAAATACTTTGCATAACCACAATCTCAACCACATACCTCAAAAAAGATTAACTGCACTTAACTGCCAAAAAACAATTTCATCATATCATTAATTACAGCACAAATGTGCTGTACTTTCAGGTCTTTGTTTGCCATCCACGTCCTGCATAGCCTGTCCATTATTTGAGTTGTTCAGAACAAAGCTGAGAAAAGTCCCCTTCATGTAGCAGTGGTTGATTTTTAGTCTCAGACAATAAGGAATTGTTCCGTTTTGTGGCTGAGCTCAAAACAAACATATCAAAAGCGTTATCTACTCCCAAAACAGGAAAAAAAATGTTACTTTCCAATGAAAAACACCCTTGCTATATTCTTTAGAGTTAATTTGCATATTTAAGAGTTTTAACTCTCATCTAATGGAAAATAAGAAAAACCTTCCTATTTTGTATTTTGTTCATGAAGAAATAAAATATTTATGCTTTGGGTCTATGGTTACATTAAACAGAATAAGAGGAAGAGAAATGTGAAGGAACAGATGGTCTGTTGTTCCCCTTTAAATCATGCCATTATTGTCATCATCAAATAACTCCAAGGTCAAAAATGTCTGATGGAAACCTAAACACATTAGTTAATTTTTTTTTCAAATATGCTTACACCTACACACTTACAGTATGGGAGGAAGTTCTGTGTACATTGTGCACCAGAGAACACTGTTCAGTAACATTTTTCAAGAGTGAGTGATTCTGTTGAATTGGTTTTTGATCATCTTAACTTCCAGTCATGCAGTGCACTTAAATATCCCCATGCCCACCTATGGTTTACAGAAAGTTGCAGAATGACAGAGGTTTACAGTAAATGAACGCACCTTGGTCTGTACTGGTAAAACCTCAGAGTGGATGAGGGCAAAACAAGGTGTGGCCAGGAAAAAAAAAGGTGCGTGAGGTGGCACGGTGATGGTAGACTAGGGATAAGAATTTGCATCAGAAGAACAGAAAGCCAGAGTGATGCAGAGCAAATATTTGTGCATGAGAAGGCAGCTGTGACCATACAATATCGCCACATCTGAATCTACCACAGCTAGAGTCAAGTCATTTAGTCATTTAGCCGAGGAGGACGTTTCCCACCAAAAAGAATGAGTAGGATGAAGTCTCCATTGATGTTTCTCTTAATTCTGACCACAATCACCTTTGCAACAGGTAAGGCTGAGATATATTAAATTTTAATTCATTTTACACTTTTTTATTATATTGATTCTCAGTTCAGATACTGAGGGCCTCAAACAGTTTACAGATCTTGATGATTAAAAACATTTTTACATGTATTACTTCAATTAATGTTTGTGTTTTTATGAGTTGTTTAACCAATATTTGTGTGTGGATGATGAGTACATTTCAGGGTGAGTGAACACATTGTCTTTTCCTTGCTTTTTGTCTCTAGATCATGTGTGCTGCCAGAGCATATATGCCTCTGAGAACCCCTTACCCGTGGGCAGCAATGTCACACTATACAGCCAGGCCGTTGTCACTACAGGTGTATGGATGTTCGAGACCAACCTCATTGTGATGATATTTCCAGGAAGTATAATCATACATGACACTTGGCGTGACAGGGTTTCGTACAATTCAACCAGTTCAGCACTGACTATAAAGTCACTACGACTGGGAGACTCTGGATTGTATACATTACAGACAGTGAATTCCTTTCGTGGTCAGCTAACGCTGTCAGTCCAAGGTAGGAACATTTTTTCCTTCATTTTTCATGTTTACACACTCACTCAACTACATGCTTACGTTCTGCAAATGCACAATGAATACAGTTCAGTCTCTACAAAAAACAAAACCTGTTAACCTGTTAATATTCAACAGACAACAATGAACAGACAATATTTGCATAATGCAGTGTCTACTTCTATGTTTGCAAAGCTCTGATTTGCAAGACAAAAGCATAGAGCAGCATGGGAGTTTGTTCCGGTCACCTTGAGTTTGTTTACAGCTAGTAGAATGAGTCAGCTTTGAGTCAGCCTTTGAGTCTTTGAGTCAGCTCAAGTTGGTCTCAGGTCTTAGTTTGAGTTTTAGATTTGAAGATGTTTTGTGATAAACCAAAATGTTGGCACCAGATTGACTGTCAACATGACTACAGTATATTCTCAGAGGCACATGAGCTGTGATCCCACATTTCAACAAACCTTGACAAGCAGCTTGTTATTTTCCTCTCTGCAGTGCCTATTTCCAACGTGACCCTGAAGGCAAGAGCAACCAACCTGGTGGAGTTCAATGACACAGCAGTTCTCATGTGCTCTGTGTCCAGTGGCTCGTCCCTGTCTTATGTTTGGCTGAAGGGCCACCATGAGGTGACAGCCGGCGGGAACGTACAGCTCAGCAATGGAAACGCCACTCTCACCATAGTCAGCGTGACCCTTTACGATGAGGGGCCGTTCAAGTGCAGTGTGTCCAACGGTGTCAGCAACGAAATCAGTCCCTCTGTATATCTGAACATCAGTTGTGAGTTTTAACGCAAGAAAGATTACATATAGACCTGTTTTTTTAAAAAGGAACTCCAATCCTAACATTAATTTTCCCTCTTGTTGTGTCATCAGATGGTCCAAGTAACACAACAATGATAATCATGCCCATGGTATCACCCTACATCTACAGGACAGGGTCTAATATCATGCTGTCATGCACAACAGTGTCCAAACCCCCAGCAATGATCCAGTGGATGTATAATGGGATGTACCTAAATGAATATGGCTCACAGATTCAGCTATACAACATTACAGAGAGCGACTCAGGAAGTTACAAATGTGTGTTTCACAACACAGTCACATCCAGGTTCAGCAGTGTGAGTTCAATGCTCTGGATGTTAGGTAAGGTTGGATTTGTAGCATTTTTAGAGGGGCAATTTTTTTGTTCCTTCGATTTTGTTTCTCCAAAAAGAACAGGATTGATACCACTCTCATATTTGTCCATTCAATATGGAGCATTATGGGGTTAGCTTAGCTTAGCATTAAGACTGGAAACAGGAGGAAAGTATGAGGCTGGATTTCAATCAGCCATAACTCTCATATTTCATTTGTTTAATCAATGCACACACATAGAAAATCAAGGAGTTGTGGCTTAGGTTGTAAATTGGCCAGGCACATATTTAAATCTTGCCATCACCATGACATTGCCAGGAAACCAGCAGAGATTTTATTGTCTTTGAGAGTAATAAACAAGATATAATGTGGTAAGTAATGAATTTAAGAGGTGGTGGATGGAGTTTGTTATATTAGGAGTGAGACAACCAGCTGCTGGTTGTGGTTGTTGCCTTATATTTAATAGGCAGATATGAGAGTGGTATTAGTCTTCTCATCTAACTCTCTGCAGTACAGAAAATAAGCTTAATTCCTAAAATCTATTTCTTCAGATTTTCTAGTGGCATATGTTGTACTCACTCAGCCTAAATACTGTACATATGTGAACTCAAAGTGCTCAATTCACTTCTCCTCCCATAGATCCACTAGAAGTAGTTGTGGTGAATCATACCGGTGGACCACCAATACTTCATGAGCCATTCACTCTGCATTGTGAAGTGACCGGAACTGTTGACAGAATTCAGTGGTGGAGGAACTGGCAGCTTATTTCCCCTAATGATACAATCATATTCAACATGAACAACAAGACAATGACGTTCAACCCAGTCCAATATTCAGATAATGGACAGTACAGGTGTCAGGCTTTTAATTCTGTAAGCAACATGACCAGCAGCCCCTACACAGTCGACGTAAAATGTAAGTATTTCATTTTCTGTTGCTGTCATCAACTAAAGAGGAATTAGATGAGACATTAGAAAATGTGGCCACATCATCACAATAATTCTGCATTAACTGAGTGGCTGTAATAGTCATGTGAAGGTGATTTAAGGTCATATCCATGTGTTTAGATGGACCGGGGATGCCAACTATCATGGGACCATCTGTGGCGAAGACAGGATATAGCATCACATTCAGCTGCCACGCATCATCAAACCCCCCCAGCCACTACAGGTGGTACTTCAATGATTATCCAGTGGCCAATACATCTGAGTATGTAACACCTCCTCTTACCAGAAATATGAGTGGGATGTACACTTGCCTGGCCTACCACGACATCACCGGCCAAAACAAGACTGCATACACGATGCTCACTGTTGTTGGTGAGATTTTGCTGGCTATTTTTATGCTTCTGTAAAAAATATTCTTATTCTTATTCTAATTATTCTTATCTTACTCACAAGGAGGACAAGTGGCTTAACTAACTAACTTGTGGGTTTTTGCTTTGTTTCAGACCCAATAGAAGATGTCCAAGTAGAAACAACAATGTATCCTCCCAAAGAGGGTTATCCATATATGCTGACATGCAATGTGACTGGACCTGCAGACTATATTTACTGGATGAAGGATGGTATGAAACTGCACAAAGACAACAGAACTGTTTTCAACATGGATAACAAGACAGTCACCTTCAACCCACTAAAACGCAATGATACAGGATACTACAACTGTATGGCTATGAATGCTGTTGGAAACATGACCAGCCCTCCTCACAAGCTCCTCGTGTACTGTAAGTATTTATGCTACTGTATGTGACACATTTTCATAACTGACAGTTTTATATAATGTAGAGCCATTTAAAGAAGGAATATTTATAGTTGCTGAAGCACAATATCATAAGAACCTATATTTCCTTTGCTGTTGCAGTTGGACCCGAGACACCCGTCATTCATATGCCAAGTTTTGCTGAGACAGGACAATTCGTGACCTTCACCTGCTCTGCCATGTCAGTGCCTCCCAGTCAGATCAGCTGGTGGTTCAATGGCACCGAGGTGGCCAACACATCAGTGTTCACAACTCACTGTTTGTCTTTAAACATGAGCGGAGAATACACCTGCATGGCATACAATAATGTGACGGGAAAGAACAGCACAAGTTTCAAGATGCTCACAGTTATTGGTAAGAAAACTTAAGTACTGGGAGGAATTAGATGAGACTTAAGCAAATGTGGCTTTTTCAGCTCAATTTGTGTGACTGTGTAAATGTTGTAATAGGATGACACACAGTCATGGTGCCTTACCTTCTTAACTCACTGTTTTGTGTCCACAGAGGCCATAGAGTCAGTGATGATCAAAAACAACACAATTCCAATAGACACTGAAAGCTTTACTCTAACCTGTGAAGTTGTTGGGCCCTACGACATGATCTACTGGATGAAGGACGACATGTACCTCAACATAAACAGCTCTGACGCTAACCCACACATGCACTACCACATTGAAAACGACACGCTGCACTTCACTCCGGTGACAATGTACAATGACGGGTCGTATCGGTGTGTCGCTGCCAATCAGGCTGCTAAACATAAAAGCCCCACGTACATGCTCCTGGTGAATTGTGAGTATTGTAGGAAACAATGTTAACTGGTTTAT
Source organism: Lates calcarifer (assembly GCF_001640805.2). Lineage (NCBI taxonomy): Eukaryota > Metazoa > Chordata > Actinopteri > Centropomidae > Lates > Lates calcarifer. Next base: position 9,175,996 of record NC_066847.1, on the reverse strand, counting down.
GAAAACTAATAAATGCAAAGAATGATGGCATTTTATTTTATATTTTGTATCATCATTTGGGTTTATGATAATTTGTAATACACAAACATCACCTATGATAATAACCTATGCATGTGAATTGTGTAGAACAGCATTCCATGTTCACATTCAGCAATCATATTAATTTTTGTGATAAAAGTGAATGAATGTATAATATTTACCAGAATAGTGATTATATTGTATGGTTAGAGTTTAGTTATTTAGACCTGTAAAAGTGACCATTTTGTGCCATAGCAACATGCTATAATAATATTCATCATGTTACTGTGCATCATTGTGATCAGCTCTCCCTGTCTGTTTGTAGATGGCCCTCTGAGTGTGACCATCACCGGTCCATCCCTAGGAACATCAGGCCTCAGCGTGTCTCTGAGGTGCTCTGCTGATTCCCGACCAGACTGCGACTTCTACTGGTTCATAAACAATACGTCATCAGAGGTTATAGGGAATCATGCTGTTATCACTTTCCCTGCAACAAAAGAGAATGAGGGGAACTACATATGTAAAGCGAGGAACCCTGTGACCAACATCACGCTGTACAAGACTAAAGCTTTCAGTGTCACTGGTGAGTGAGCAGTAGGTGCTGTACAATTCCAGATTTGCAACTATGACATACATTTCTAATAATCTCTCATCTTTTCCATCGCTCTCTCCCTCTTAGGTCACGCCTCTGCCATCCACTTCCCATGCAGAGGCAGTCTGATGTTGATTGGTCTGTTTGCCTTGCTGTTCAACTGAGTCATCAACACTGAGAAATCCAGTCAGAGTTAAAAGGCCTCTTGCGCCCTCTACAGTCTTTTTTTTAAAAAACAAAAAACAAAAAAACAACAACAATCTTACTGTAAAACTAATGCTGATTGCATGCTGACATTGAAATGGCAAAATTATCTTTTTATTGCTGTTTCTTCTTGGCTTTTTATGTTAAATGTTTTTATTATTAGCATGTAAAAATAGCTGTCACTGTCCTAGAGTTAGTTCAATAAAAATCTTTTCATATACTTTTCATAGTTTAACAAGGGGAAACAATGAAAAGTGTCTTAATCTAAAATATCCCCATTCTCTTTTGAAATTTTTCATGCTGAACACCTGTAGTTTTTTCTGTTAAGCATGATAATATTAAAAGTGTAAGCAAATGTATGTTTATCATACTTTGATTCACTGCATTTATTAATTAATCAGCAAAAAAACATCATCAGTTATGTGGGAACTTTATTGTGGAGAATACAGCGAGTCAGCGAGTTGGTGAAATGTTGCAACATGCATGATGGTGATCATTACAAAAACACTGTATGTATATATATATATATATATATATATGTGTGTGTGTGTGTGTGTGTGTGTGTGTGTGTGTGTGTGTGTGTGTGTAAGGATAGACATGATATAAGTCTAATGTCTTCTTAGTGTTGTTCACATGGGGGTACTCGGACGCATGTTCCAGGCGTTGCGAACCTGTTTGCACTTCCTCCGCTTATTACTTTTCTTCAGGTGGTTCCTTTTAACTTGTGGTTTGGATAATCCCAGACGGATGAAGCAATAGGGAAAGAAAAAAAACAGATTAAGTTCACTGTCCAAAATATTTAAAAATCTGTAATCAACTCTTATAAGATTATAATCAGTTTCAGTTTATATCAGGAATGTATAGTCCAAGATTTTCTTATCTCACTTATTACTATTTCTTATACTTTATTAGTTTTTAAATCTCACACACATGACAGAATGACACATGAGGACAAAAGAGCAGAATGGGTTAGGAAAATGCACTCTGCTAACACTGAGGTTCTGATTACATATAAAGCGATGAGACTCTGATTATATGTGTAATGTTGATAACGCTTATTTTACCTTTATATTTACATGGCCTGTTGTGTTGTCCTGGGGCGTTGGCTGGCTTTGCAGTCATCAGTGGTTCTCCAACAGCAGACGCTACAACATAATAGATATCAAACTTGAAACTTACTTAAAATAATATTATTAATAATTATTATAATAATAATATACACATAATAAGAATAACTAAATTAAATACAATTATGAAAATTTAACTCAACTGTGGAAAATATATTTTGAACAGAAATCTCACATACCATCAGTGACTGTGCTGCCAACCAAAGATTGATTGTGTGTCTCAGGAACACCTTTAAAAAAAAGAAAAAGAATACAATGCACACAATATAAACTTACTTTACAACTCACTGTAATATCTTATTTTGATAAAGTATTCAGTACCTTGGCTGTGTCCAGTGAACATTAGGAGTACAAGAACCACAAGCAGAAACATCCTTGGTCCCATGTTGTAGTAAAGCCAGTAGAGTATGTCCAAGTATGTGCACTTACTTCAGTCCCAGTGAGCGAATGAAATAGCTGTTGCAACTCTTTATAAAGGTTGGTGTTGATGTCTGAAGTTGGGATGTGGCACATTCATCAACTGCCAGTTGCATGGAATATTTCTTGCCCAACCAGCACCTTTACAGCGGGTAGCCGGAAATAAAATTAAAAAAAAAAGTACCTTTGTCAGTAAACCTAATCGTGATTTTGAGTGATAGCTCATTGTTGTGTGAAGGTGAGGGACCCAGTTCATACCCTTGTTTTTTAAGACTCCACAGCAACTGAGATGCCACTGTCACATGTAAAATAATGCTTGCTAACATCCAGGAACCTAATAGAATTTTATTTTAGGTGTGAGATAGTATAATATGTATAATAACTGTTTGGAAAGGTGTCAGTCTTATACTAATGTTGATATGGCTGGATGCACATAAGGGCAAAACGAGACTTGTTTCCCCATCTCGAGTTTCAGGAATGCAGCTCTCTACCTTCAGCCATGTCTGAGACAGGAACTAAACCATTCAAACAAAAGCAATACATCTCCTGTGGACAAAGTCTGTGTATATGCACTCTGGATGAACCTATTTGTCTTTGACACATGAAAATGTAACACTGTAGCAATGACAATAAATCATTACCAGCACTCAGATCTGATCAATCAGTCAAGGAATACCACAGCTATTTTATCTTCATGTTTAATGCATTCTTTCATCACTTACACAATCAGCCAACCTGAAGCATAATTCAGAAGCATTTTAGTGTGACATTAATCCTTTTAGATCGTGTAACAGGCCATTATGTTGCAAACAAGACTGAACCTGACACACAGGCAACTATAGATGTCTCCATGCGACTTCATAACCTACTCAAACACATCCATGTTTGCAACTAAACACAGCCTCTCACACCAGAATCTGTTGCTATTACAATGAGTGAAGCAAAAAGGTACGAGGACAATAGGGAGATAACATGACAGTAATGGTCAATCAAAAACATTTGGTCATTCAAATTAATAATGTACAAAAGACATAAGACATCACAACAGAGTAAATAAAGCTACTGACAAATAAACTCATGAAACTTAGTGAAACCGAGAAACCAAAGTGACAATTTACAGGAATGTCTTAGCCAGGGAAATTATTGTATCTTCATTTTTGTTAACCAGGCATATCCCTGCACCTAAAGAGCCACAGTCTCAAACCTTACCCAAATAAACCGTTCCAGTAGCCTCAGTCGGACAGTATGTTTTGCTGTAGCAGGTTTCTTCTAAAAAGCAGTTATCTGTTTATTTTCTAAGGTAAATCAAGCTGCTCAGATAGACTCACGAGAGCTGTAGCTGAAGGGATGAGATCTGGAGCGGATGGTTATTAATAAAGTTTTAAATAAGGTGCAGCAACTTATGTTTTGACCTACAGTATGTCTTCATTAGACTTAAAAGTTGCTACATCTTTTTAAAAGCTTTATTCATAACCACTGGACATGTGGATTTGTTTACATATTACAGATATCATTCCTTCAGGTTTAATTTCATTGTCCTGACTGTTAAATCCCTGGCTCTGCTCCCCCTGAATGATGCGCGGTTTTCCCCTTATCATATTCAACAGTTGTATCAAGTAGCATAGAAATGAAATAATCCTTTGGTAGGAAAAAAAAAACACTATTAGAACCAAAAGCTAACGGAACTGATGCTTACCAGGAATTGAGGCAGGACTTTTTCTCTATATAGCACAGCACATTTAATTTCTGACTGTTTCATAAACACCAAAAACTTTATGGTCCCATTACCTCTAACAGTGGTCACCAACCCTGGCCATGGAGAGCACTCGCACATAGTTTGTGCACCTCTTAGCCCTTAATAATTGACTTTATCCATCATTCAAGGTCTTTAAAAAAGTGTGATACTCTCTGGAAACAGGGACGAGGACCACTGCGGTAGTGTAAGTTTGTGCCCCTGGTTGCTCAGTTCTCAGCAGGTTTATCCAGCATGGACTTGAGATGAGCATGCAGGGGTTCGCACACAGCCTGGTAGCCCTGGGGAGTCAGATGAAGGTAGTCATACATGTCCTGGTGGGAGATGCTACCATTGGAGTGGACAAAGCCGGGGTCCACGTCGAGGAAAGAGGCGTGAGGGAGGGTTGACACGGCCTCCTGGACCAGCTCATTCACTTTGGCATTTCTATCCCGCAGAGGGTTTGGCAATTTACCTCTGGGCAGTACAGACTGGAAAACAGAAGTATGCATGATATTGTTAAAAAAAAGAATGGAACAATCGCTGGACATTTTTGAAATATTTTTACAATTTAAAAAGTAAAAGGACTGCTTCACTTTGAAACTCCTCAAATCAAGGTCACCTATAGTACAATTTAAGCTTTCTCCCAAACAAATGCAGCATGTTTTTTTTAAAGAATAGGTTCATCCTAATAAGTCCATCCTAAAGCAACACTCAGGTGCCAACGATGAAACTGTTTTTTCTTGCGGTAACCATTCCTCTTATTCACTCTTGCCATTAAAAGATCAATTTCTAATGCAAAACTACAATCCTTGCTCTGAGCAAAAGTTCATCTGGAGTTAATGTGAGGCTTCAGCAGTCTGCATTAGACAAATTAAGCAAGTATCTTCTAAAGTCAAAGTCTTTTTGATAGAAAAATCCTTCTTTTCATTACTATGCCTCTGCTGCAGCTCAGCACAAAAATGCTGTCTGGGAAAACACAAGGAGGAAATGTTGTATTTAAAAGACTATTAGTCTAAAAGACTTCCACATGATTTGATTACTTCAGACAGCTTCATGTTATACTATGGAAAATGTTTTTGCACAAAACGAGGACTGCTGATTTTGTCCCCCATCACTGCCATTGGAAACAGACAGGGATCTCTTGACTGAATGAAAAACTGTTTTCATTTACAAATGGGTACATAGGCATTGAGTTTAAGAGAGACCTAACCTCAACCTATTCTCAGAAAACTGAAATGAAACTAAAAGGGGTGACGTGACCGTGCACTGTGTTTGATGGTTGTATGAACTTCATTTGTCATCTTCAGAAGAAGAACAATTCCATCAAGGAATGTTTCAGAGAAAACCTACAAGTATAAGCGTGTGAGCATGGGGGAGCTTGTTCTTGATGACTTGGACGATAGCCATGATCCCTCCACAGATCTGTTCAGGAGTGTGACCATGATTGTTGGTGCCTACCCACAGCACCACAACCTACAACAACAAAAAGAAAGAGAGATTGCATGACTAAGCAGATGTCATTGACAGTTTGGGGTCAATGTACCTGGAATTGGAATCACTGCACAAAGTTGAGCACAATGAGCCTACTGTATGAATAAACAAGTATGATCATGTTCTCTATTTCTGGCAGCATTTTGGACCTTTGGGCTGATGTTATCCAGTTCACCGTTGCTCAGTCTCCAGAGCACATGTTGTGTTGCATCACCACCAACCCCAAAATTGAGGGCATGGAGAGGAGAGAACAGCTGCCTCCATATCTGCAGACAAACCACAACACGTCCATGTGACCAACACTATTTGAAGGTATGCACAGATATCAACAAGAACATGACAAGCTGTTAAACACTGTATGCAGAACAGAGACATATAGGACTGTGATCTGTGTTTTACCCCAAACTGGTGCATGAGCTGAATGAGAGAGTCTCCGACAAACAAGACATCTGGTTCTTTGTCTTTGCTGTCAGACACAAAGCGGTTGTGCTAGAGGGAGAAAAAAGGAAAAACAAATGTGACTTTTCCATTTTCAAAATCAAACATCCCACTAGATGCAAAATCAAAGGTTACTCTCAAAGATGAGACATGTCAGTTGAGGATAGGATAATTGATAATATTTTTTTTAAAGCAAACCTATAAAATATTTGTTCGTCGCAACTTCTAAAATGTGTGATACTCTAGTTAGTCATACATGAAAAATACTATATTGAATAACCATTTTCCGCTATGATACTTCCCTCATATCTACAGTCATCAAGTTATAAATTCATGAAACAGCGACAATGCAGACTGGGAAAACCCGACAAGTCATGGCGGTTGTTATGTTGTAGTTATGTAAAACTCAAGGGAAAAGTAAATAAACGGATAATAATAATGATAAGTTAACACACCAGAGACATCCATCGTCCATCTCCCTGGGTGTCCACACAGGGGGTGGGTGTGGCGGCTGGATTAGGGTCTTCTGCACTCATGACTTGACTCGGTCTGTGTTGGAAAGCAGTCACGTAGGGGTTTTGGTACTTTTGACAGCGGAAACAAACCGATAAATCAATATCCTATAGCTATAATTCCTGCCTAAATCTATGGAGCCTGGTAGTATTAGCCACAGTAGCTAGCTTACTTGCAGAAACACAAGACAGTTTAACAGACAGATAACGGTCACACCCTGGTTGTTATCAACGTTAAATCATGCAAGCCTGTATTGTGTAAAGTTGGAAAAAGCAGCGTTTCATATAGCGGTTACAATTAGAGATATTACTAAATATAGACTACCATCAAATCAAAATATCGTCAATCTCCAGTTCAGTTTCAGGAAGTAAATTTTTACTACAGTTGCATGTACCATTATGCTCCATAGGCAACAACATGTATATTTTTCTTTATGCCAGTATTATATAACATTTTATTAGTATTATGTGTTTTACAATCGATTTTAAAGCATACGATACGAATGAAGGATAAGTAAAGAGTGGCTCGAGTTTAGAGAAATATAAAAAAAATGAGATGGCTTTACCTCCTCACCCCTGGAAGTGGATTCGCCCTAGTCGTTGGTGTTCGTGGGAGTTGCTGCTGCGCAAAGAACTCTGCGGCCAATGTTGCCAGATTGGGCGGGTTATCATAATCTGGACGATTTGATGTGTGGTTTCCAACTATGAAAAGTTAGGCTATATCATGAGGTTATCAAACTGTAGGAAAGGGGTGGACGGAGGGAAGTGAGGTAAAGATCCCATATGAGGTGCGAGGGGTGATGGGAACGTGTGCATACAGGTGCTCTAAAAGCAGCTGGAAGTTAGTGCAGATACAAGTCAGAAGCTCACATCAGAATAGAATAAGTGTGATCTCAATGACTGACTATGGCATGATTGTTGGGCTGATCTGAGAATTTCTGAAACTGCTCAACTCTTGGGATTTTACTCAGAATGGTGCAACAAAACAAACAAACAAAAAACATCCAGCTAGCAGTAGTTCAGCCGATGGGAACACCTTGTTGATGAGAGAAGTCAGAGATAAGGCTATGGTAATTCAGATAACCACTTTAAACGTCTGTGGTGAGCAGAAAAGCATCTCAGAATCCACAACACGTTAAAAAGACGCTTCAAAACTTGCTTGAGAATCATCGAGTTTTTAGGGTTTCTTCAGTTTAATGGTAATCCAGTGACAGTTGTCAGGACACCCAATTGTACATAGCAAACATGAACTACCAATAGAGAAATCGGCGCACATAATTACAAAATGCTAACTAACGTAGGCTAAAAAAAAGCCCACCCGCAGTGTAAGTCAACGTCGTACGCCCTGTTTCTCAAATCTTTTAATTATACTCAAACTTAATATCATAATAGATGTGTAGAATGAAATTTTAAAATTAGGTTACTTTGACCATGGTTGTGCGGATTCTAGGCTCTGATTGTGCTACGTTTTGACAGTCAAAACTGGTAACAAAGTCTTCGGCATGTTGCCGAGCAACGGCAAATGCGACAAGAAATGACTGCAAACAGTTTCGGTAAGTTTTTCATTAATGATTTTAAGTTTGCAAAAAAATGTCTTTACAACAGATTTTATATTGCTATTGTCTCGTATGACGTGCATAACGTTAAGGTTAGTTACTCTGTTTAACTGCGGCTGGATACTGTCACTTCAAACAGGTGTGCTTAAAGTTAAATTGCACCTGGTGGTTGACGTTATTATCACCTGTTGGCTAGCTAGCTAACAGTTAGATTGAATCCAAACGTGTCTGGAACCGCAGAGACAGTTGCATGCATGTTGTCACACTCTCATATTTGGTTATATTATATTATATCAGTTTTACTCAGTCTTTAAAGAAGGTAAGTGAAAGTGTTCTTATATTTCCAGGTAGTTTGCTTCTGACACCTGAGCGTTTTTATTAGTGTTGGGCCATTATTAAGATATGCCAGACAAAAGACCAAGTATTTGATATTATATTGATTGTTTGCTTTCAAATTTCCAGGTAGGCTACAGTAGGATCACATTTGTAACCTTGGAGTCAGAAATTGCAACCTCGAGACATTTTGTTTATTGCTCACTTGTAGAAAGTGTGAGGATGCTCAAGATTCAGAGGACTCAAATATTTCCAAATACATCATAGTAAATGTCGTAGTTATTAATGAATTTGACTCAGTGAGGTCTGATACTGTATTTCTATCACCTTTTGCACTAAGAAAAGACTAGATGTCAACAAACCAGTCTGAATATATTATGGCGATGTAAGTTCTGCATAAGCCTGTAATATTAGCTCTGCCTGTAATGGTAAGTAGATAAACTATGTGTCAGTCAAGAGGGGCGAGGCTAGCTCTTACCACTGTGGCCTTTTCAAATTTAGTTCACAGTAAGAAATAGAGACTGTGGCTGTGGTAAACCAACATCTGAAGTGCTAACATCTTAATATAAGGCTTTATTGCAGCGCATCAGCTTCTGTGAGATATAAATAAAGGGTTTAACATGTCATGTTGCCGTAGACATGTGTGACACTGCTGGCTGAATCTGTTTTACAGCGGCTGAAGACTGTACATTAGTAATTTGCTTTAAAATCTAATAGCTCTTTGATGTGCAGCAACATCCTGTAGTGGTTACCTCACTCTCATCTATTTTCTACATGCATCATATTTCCTTACAGATGACTAACTGTGGTTATGTTTTCACAGAATTGGGTGCAGCATGCGCCGAATGTGTGGCAGGGCTTCAACAGACAGAGAAAATATCTTACATATTTTCAACAAACACTCAGAGCCAACAGATAAAAACTGTTGCTCAGTGAACAGATTCACTGCAGGCTGCAAATGTTTAAACAAGACAGATGGGCAGCACAAAATGAAACGACTGAGGACCCGAAAGGAGAGGAGTCAGATGAGAGGTGGTGAGAGAGAGGCCTCAAAGACCAAATTATATCACCATCACTGCCGTCGCCAAAGCAGTAAAGACACAGCACATTTCCATAGCTGTTGTCATAGTAGTTGTCATTGTCCTTCAAGAAGAGATGTGCCATTTCCAAATGTTGTTCCTGCTGCACAGGAGCCCAGCATCATCACAGACAGCCGCCTGATAGGACACCACGGCCTGTTCAACCATGAGGTGAAGTCTGTTCACATTGAACGGTTGTTAAGTGAGCAGCGGAAGCAGGAGAAAAGTGGACAGAAAGCACAGGAGAAGAACCATGCTATTTCACACCCATCCTTAACACCTCACATTCCTTTTCCACTCCCCAGCAATGATTTGTTGGGTGCTGATACTGATGAGGTTGTGCCATTTGAAAAGAAAGCAGAGTCTGCTACAGACACCCATGATGATTGCCAGGAGAAAGAGAAGAAAATCAGTCATGGATCAGATATTACACCTGGGCAGAGACCACAGCAACAACCTGACCTCCCATCTGGAAGCTACAAAAGCCTCAATGTAGTGATAATCAAGAGCATGAAGGCCAATTCTGTCATGCCTGAAAAGTACAGAGAGTCTCAGCTGACTCCCACTATTTCTCGAGACACTGTGAAGATGTTAAACAAGAACATAAAGACACGTATGGCTTCTACTCTCAAACCCACTGCAAAGAACCAGGAGCCTCCTGCTCATCAGACACAAGCTCATGGTCTGAGCCCAAGCCCACTTCAGCTCTACCACTCACCCACTGCTGACAACTTCGGCATACAGCACAGAAGGCAAGACCCTGGCTCTGTATCGAAGTGCGTCAGCACGGTGGCAGCACGCTTGTGTGACGGTCTGCATTTCCCACTTATGAGAAGGAGAAACCTGGTGGCAGAGAGCAGGGAGGTGCTGCTGAAGGCTCTGCGAGAGAGGCACGGACCCCGGCTTCAGGAAAACCTTTTCAGGCAGCAGCAACACCTCAGCTCTGGTACTGATCTCACAAAGGCAGTCCGGGATCACATTCTGGAGCTATCCATGATAGATGAAGATGAGCTCTTGCCCACAGGTAGGCACTAAAATAACAGTCAGTTGTTGGTATCCACATTGGTATTATCTTTTTATCTTAATATTCATAATGCCATTATTGTGGAAATTGTACTCTGATAATTGTCCATATTACCCATCTTTAAAGCTGCCCTGTGGAGTGTTTTTGTAAAGAAAGTTTTGTTTACATTCAGTGTTATTTACTTTGACACACTGAGTGTATCTTTGAGGCCTGACAAATGTGTTGAGTGTGTTTCTTTCCTCATAAAACATTTGCAAGGCCAGTTTTTGTTTGCATTGTTTACATCCATGTTCACTAGCTTGAAGTCTTCTTACTTGGCTTTTTTTGGCACGTTATTTTTGAAGACAGGCTTGAAAAATTTCTTGTTTTAAAAAGCAGCGATAAGCACTGCACACAAAGTTTCTGGCCTCTTTCTCAGTTCTATGTTCTTCTTTTTTGATATGTCAGCGTTTCAAGCCAAAAGTGCACGTCAGCCATGTTTTGACACCCACAAAACCACATCTTTCAAAATGAGAAGTATGCGTTTTAACTGGAAGTCCAGTCTACAGCCACATCAGAACATGGAACAGGTAAGTTTTTTAATTTACAGTGCCACCCCCTTATTTATGTTAATTTCATCCTTTCTTTGATCATCATCCGATAGTTTAAGATTCCCTTACTCTGGAATAAAATGCTTTCTGATGTTTCATGTGAAGATTTCTGAGTGGCTAACAAGTCCTGTGGATACTTCTGCCAGTCTTTTGGATGATATCCTCAGACCTAGTTGCTCTCCTCAGTTCTGCATGGACTTTGAGCCCTCTGGAGCTTCAGCATGTGATCATTTGTCTGCTCTCTCTCCTACTTCATGCTGGGGAGAAAAAGCCTCAGCATCTCAACTCTGGGACAGTTCCAACAGGCCAAAGAGCAAAGAGTTGTTTACGCTTGATTCCTTTGACAACAGCTTTATGAACCACACCAGAGCAGCTAGAGAGAGGAGCCATGGGCCTCAGCACAATGACAGCAACATACAGCCCTTCTTTCCTTACCAAACAGAGCTGCCAGATAGACACTCAGCAGAGCCAATGCACTTTGCTCAGGAGAGAGACCCCTCTGAAACTGACAGATACTCTTTTACTCGCACCTTCCCCACCCAAAGTCATAATCCTAATCAGAGCAACCGTTTCCAGACTTCCAACCAATTCAGTCACCCTGCAAGTTGCCCTCCCCTCAGGTCCTACCACACTGACATGACATTTTACCCCCCATCTCACATGCTTGAAAGAAGCCCAGCACCTCCCCTTTCATCTTTACCCAGCCCCGAGCTCTGGTCCTTCCCTCCTATGAGGCTGTATTAATGTGCAGTGAAACTCATGCATGTGAACATTTCTTTGGTGAGCAACAATGCTATCTTAATTCATCCCATTAAGACTTTTTGTTCACAGTCAGCAAAAATATGTGTTGTGTACTCATATTTTATTAAAAACTGGGTATTAAATGTAGTAGCAATAGCTGCATCTCCAGAGTTACCTTTTTTATTATTTAGTGGCATTTATTAGATAAAAAAGACACAATTATGTATTATTTGCATCTTTGGAGCATTTCTAAATTTACAGAACTGTATATTAACACATATCTCCATTAACACAGGTGCTGTAATGGGACTACTCCTAGCTAAGGATATGCTATTGTAAAAGCAGTAAATTTGTTTGTGTGTGCATATCGGCTATATTTAAATACAAGAAATCACATTTTTACAATTGTGCAGCAGAGAATTGCAAAGTATCAAGCATTGCTAAATATAAAACTATACTGATCACAAGATATTAAATTACACTGCTGATTCATGCTTGTATAAATGATGTTACTGTTACTAGATGCATCACACTATACATTCACACCATATTTTCATGACCATCTCCCTGCAGCGGAGAACTGAATTATTCATTTAACATACCAAATTTATCTCAACTAAATCACCAATACAATTCTCAAATTCTTCTCTTATGGTAGCAAGTAATAGTTTTCATCTGATGTCTCGAAATGTTCAGTTTCTTCACTTTTGGTAGTAACACAGTCTTTACTTATGACATTTCCTTCAATGACTCTGGTCCCAGTTCTCATTGCCCTATGTAGCTGATTCCAAAACAGTTCTTGGGCCTGCACTGGGTCAGTGCAGTCTGAGCCAGGCCACTGCAGATAAGTCTTTTTTAACATGACTTTCCTCATGCGGTGATAGGATGACAGTTGCCTCTCAGAGATAGGCTCCAGAAACACAAGCAGAAGAACATCTCTGTGCTCATCGAAGAGCCGGTAGCTGGCGAGCTGGATCTCCAGAGAACACCACTCACTTTGAAGGAAATTCCTGCTTACCACACAGATAGTTTTACGGCTGCTGTACACAGCAGAGACAATGTTGTCCACAATATCACGGCCCAGTTCAAAGTCCCTGTGATGTAGACAAAGTTTAAAAGACGCATTTCCCTCCATGTTGGGCACCAACTGGTCCATGACCCACTGTTCATCAGAGGAGTTGTAGGAAATAAATGCATCATATTTGCAGTTTTCCTCCTCTTCTCTGAGTCTGCGCCACTGCTCACTAAACCAAGAACGGAACACATAGTAGCTGTACTTCAATTTCCAATAGAGTTTGACATAAAGTAAAGGAGTGACTGTGAACAGGAAGATCACAACCGCAGTGCTAAAGAACAGGTACTCCCCTAGATCTATGTAACAAACCTTGGTATCAAAGTTGTAGAAGTTTGATTTTGCATTATGTTGGCATGGCAGATTGTAGAGGTAGACTACCTGGACATTTTGGTTATTTCGTGTCCAGTTTTGCAGCAAGCTGTTCTGGCAGGTGCAGCTTAGAGGAAGACTACGTATGTCAAGGTAGAGGAGTTTAGGTAAACTTTGTAGTGCATCTACATCCATGCTTTGCAGCGCATTGCGGTTGAGCTGCAGTTTTCTTAACTGTGTAAGATTCCCAAAAACCTCCTTTGAGAAGTTCTGAATGCCCATATTTTCTGCAGCCAATGCGGTCAAATTTCTTAGATTCTTAAAGACTCCTGGTTGTAGTTGTGTCACCCCAACACAACAGGTATCCAGGGTGAGGAAACGCAAGCCTGTCAGATCGTCAAATGTATCAGGAGCAAGATAAAAGATTTTATTGTTGGTGAGATACAGAAATTTCAGTGAGTAGAGGCCACGGAAAAGAGTGCGGGGTAAAATGGTCATGCCATGAGGCCGTTGTCCATCCAATTTCAGATCACTGAGTTTGCTGAGATTCATAAATGGTGACTCCATATTTTCAGTTAAGAAGCTAATCTTATTACTTTGTAAATCCAGCACTGTGAGTGTATCTTGAAATACATGATAGTGGGAACTGTCGATCTGTTTGAGGTTGTTTCCATCTAGATAGAGTTTGGACAGATTTTTTAGTCCATCAAGGCCTAATGGCTCAATGTGAGTGATCTTATTACCTCCGAGGTCCAATACACTCAGATTGCTAAGACTGTGGAAGGTCTTATTGAAAATGACAGAAACACGATTGTTGCGTAGGTTAAGGTTTTGCAGTCTAGAATTTTCTTCAAAGGTTTCAGGGAACAAATCAGTCAAGAGGTTATTGTCCAACCGGAGTGTCTCAAGCCTTTTTAGCCCTTTGAGAGCTTCTTGATCAAGATAGGCTATTGAGTTTATGTTAAGTTTTAGTGTCCTGACATTTGGTATATGACAAAAAGCATGAGGACCCACTGAGAGGATGCGGTTGTAACGATAGGACAGCTCTTCCAGATTTAGTAAAACCATATTTTGTGTTTTACAGGATTGGAGGGAGGTGAGATGGTTATGTTCTGCATTGAAGCTTCTTATATCTGTCTGTCTATTGAGAAAGTTAAGACAACCTATGCTTTTCAGTTCACTGCGGGATAGATCCAGAGCCCCTTTGATTTTAGGACAATAGTACAGTGTGTAGTTTGTCAGTTTCTCAATCCCGTTCATACCCAGGTGCAAATTTTTAATCCATCTCACCTTTTTTTTTAACAATTTGCATAGCTCCATTAGCAGGCTGTCGTTTTTTAGACCCGTGCCAGAGAAATCAACAGCACCTGCTTTGACATTGCTTATGTTTAAAAACGCCACGACCTTGACACTTGTCGAACGCAAACGCAGATAGTTTATATGTCTCAAATCCACTCCTTGAAAAGCCATCGTAGGGAGCCTAAAATTGTCTGACAAATCAAGCACCTTGAGGAATCCAAGAAATGAATGTTCGCATCCTAATGTAGACAGATTATTTCTACATATATATAAAGTAGTGAGGGATTTGGGTAGCGACACATTTGAGTGACTAAGGGAGGCCAAATTGTTATAGCAAAGGTCTAGTATCCTCAAATTCAATAGATGTGACACAGACTCAGCGATCCCTGAGAAATTTGTCAGAAGGTTTTGCCTCATGATTAAGGTGTTTAGTTTGGGAGTGGCAGAGAAAATGCCCAAAGGAAGCTGCTTTAATTTATTGTTTGCCAGTGAGAAAAAGGTGAGGTTGTGAAGGTCCTGAAACAGAGAAGGGTTGAGCTCTGTTATGCTGTTAACAGACAAATTTAGAGACTGAAGTTGATGCAACGTTCTGAAAGCAAATTGATCGATGGTCACTAAGTGGTTTTGGTCAAGTCTGAGGTATTGAAGCTCTTGTAGATGAACAAAGCTGTCGTTGGGAATGCACCCCACCTCATTCATGGAGATAGTGAGATTGATGACAGATGGCGGCAGGTCATGTATAATGGTAGACATGTTCTTTTTCTTTCGATTGACGCAGTTGAAACATGTTGCATTTGAGTACGGGTCTTCAATGCAGTTGTCAAAGCTGTAACCACTGATGAGTTGAACGGCAGCAAGAAGAGCTGTAACTGACAACAACTGATGAATTAGACCACCCATTTTGTCTTGTTGAGCTTTGTTGGTTTGGTTTGTTTGAATATGTTGAAAAGACCCCTGGGTTGTTCATTAGGTGAATGTGGTACAGGAATCTGAGGATAGAGAGGAGGATATAACACATATCACAAGTGAATTTGTTTTTCAAATCAGGCTAAAAGCAACATTCTTGTCAGCAACCTATGTATGAAAATTCTTACTTTCTAAGCAGAAAAAGCCAAATACTGACCTGTTATCACAACTCTTATTAAAAACGAGATGGTGACAGTCTGTCTGATAAAAGTTTAAGAGGAACAAAACATAATCAGATTTTATAGTTGAAATCTGTTTTTTATGCTCACTAATATTTCTTGCTTGATATGGCATACAAATTTGACAAGACAATAAAGATTACAACAGGACATTATCATTCATATTTGATTTTTCAGCTTTCTGGATCTTCATTCATCATTTTAGTTACAGACAGAGTGAGTGCTGCTGTTTGTAGCCCATTAGTAAATGTTATCAGAAATTGATACAGGCCAATTGGTGTGACACTGTTCCTACAGACAAAAGAGTTTGACTATTGACCAATCATAAGACTTTTAGATGTATGGTGTTGTTTGCAGTTTTGTTTTGCACAGCCATGTTTAAGCATTGAAATAAACTGTTTTATACACCAGTTTTGTTATACAGTAAAATAAACCCATTGTCCCCATATGGCAACTTCAACTTTTTTTTTGGATAATGAGGTCCTACTAAAGCCAAAAAGCTAGGGAAAACTATAACTGCATACAAAATCAATGCTTGGGTCTTAGGAGGTTAAAATAAAACTGACATGGAGCACCAAAGTACAATGCTAGTATATCTAGTGCTGTAAATTCCTACACTAAATCAAGTGGTTTTGTGTTGATGGTGTGTCTTACCAGAACCAAGCTCCAGTTTCTCCTTTAATAGGTTGAAATCAATGTATCCTCTCCTGAGGACTATACCCAATGTGCGAGGTGTTTGCCAAGAAATTTGAACCTTTAAGTGACAAGGATAACTCAGTTCCTCTTTCATAATAATTTCATATCCTTTTTCACTCTTGTGGTCCTCCTCCACCTGACATTTGTTTCATACATGATGCAGTTAAAAACATGCCATGTAAAGGTTAACGTTGGCTGATAAGCAAATGATTTGGATTTTAATCCTATGGGAATGGGAAAGTAATTATAGCGACATTTTGTGACAATCCTCTTGAGTAACAGTGGCATTAACACAAACAGGAAGACTTCTTAAATAATCCATATACGTTTTCTGTCCTAAAAAAGTAATTGCCAAATATCTTACCATATTTGAAGTTAAAGTTGATAACAGTACTTTGTCATGACAGCCTTACCTGCTCAAATGCTCATCTGGCCTTGCCTTTTCAGAAAGCTTTGTTGTAGAGTGACTGTCTTAGATTTGCACTAAATCAGAAAAAGGAAGTTGGTGTGACCCATTCTTTCCCTTCCACATTCAGTTCCAGCTAGTCTCACATACAAAAAAAAGCCTAAATCACAACATGATAATTCCACAAGGTTTTATTGAAATACTGTTGCTTGAATGCATTAATTGAACATACATAAAATACTCTTTTTTATTAAATGAATACAGTGATGAGTAGGTCACTGAATAATATAGAATGCAAGCAATATTCAGGTACAATTACACTCCAAAATAAATAATGTGTGTAAATTCATTGCTATAAACTTGTTGGTTGACTGTAAAGGGAAAGTCATTGTTGCTCTCAATCTTAGCATTTCCTTCTTTCCATGTTCCATTTCGATGTATTCACTAACTTGTTGCATAATGGCAATTTCAACACAGTGAGTCGCTGTTTAACTTATAATGAAAGGCAAAGGTTGTTGTCTTTTCTGGTCTATTGAAATATTGAATTATTTCTAAGTTGTCATTTTCTTTCACCTCTGTGAGTTTCCAAATGCCTGCCCACATATCTAATTTGTTTGAATAAATATATTATAGATATTATATACAATATTGTATAATAGTATAGAATAATAATGTGAAACAAAATGGCAGTTCAGTCTGATTATCTGGTTGTTATTGTTACATTGTCAGTCTTGTTCTACTGTATATACTTTGCCAATCCCATATTTAATTATGGTTAAAGCAAATTTGAATGTGAAATACAGAAATGGTGCCCAGACCAAGAAATGTAAATTTCCACACATGCTCTTGCCTTTTAATTTAAAAATTAGATGCAGTATCTCTTCTTTTTTTTTATCCTCTCATCTTCTGCTCCCGTGCCATCTGACACAGTCCACACAGAGGCAGGCAGGCCATGACAACCCAGTCATCACACACTGAGCCCTGGGGAAAAGCACAGGCGGAGTAAACTGGTGACAATCATCATGCATCTCATGATGAATCTCATGCATTTCTAGCTTATTCAGTAGTTGAGCACACTTACCTCAATGCGGTATCTGCTACGTATACTTGTCCTTAGAGCAATCATGGCGCCAGGAAGGAAGGGCAGGCAGCAGCTGTCTCCATTATCCTGAGCCACCTTACAGCCCAGGATACAGGGGACAAATGTTGCACAGAGACCTGGAGGTGAAAGATGTATTGTCATATTGGAGTTTGTTAAGGTGTTCGTTCATTCTGCTTATGTACATAAAATCGCGTACAGATGCCGCAGTCTTCACAGCAGTCGCACACATTTGAACTCCAATCTGATAATCCAGAGGAGGACACAGTGTACTGTGTTACTGTAACCTGAGGCTGCGAGTTGATTGCATTTGACTGGAACGCCATCGCTGCAAGTAAAAGAAACATAATGTGAAATGTAAAATGTCACACAGATCACATTTGTTAATCATGATTTGTCGCAACAATTGCGTGGTTATACAAAGTCACAATATCATAAAAAATGTAATGTCCAGTCCTGTGTCATTGAATCTTCGGCAGGTTTTCATTCTAGCCAAAAACAATTTAGCTTATTTCACTGATTGTGCAACATAAATCAGAGAGAGAGGCATTAAATTAGTGGTATTATTTAGTGTAATTCATTGTAATGAAAACCTGAAGACATTTCCGTGTAGCAGGACTGGACAAGTTTTGAGGAAACGTTGCTTCTCACCTGATCTCTCCTCCTGATCTGACACTGTAGATGGCCAAATGCTAAATCCAGAAACAGCCCAGCAAGAAAATGGCCACAGCTCTTATACCCGGCGTGACATCAGTCATACATCTGAGCCCAGTTTCTATGCTGATATGACAGGGCAAACAATAGCCATTTTGGCTGATGGAAACATGTGAGGACAAAACTCAAATGTTTAGTTTTGGGGCGTAGCACGCCTTTAAAAAGGGTGCACCTGGCATGACGAGGTTTTTATCAGCATACAGAAATTAAAGAACAAAGCAGGCATATAGTGCATATTTGTATTTTAGCAACTTATAAACTAGGTTTTGCCTTTAGTGCAGGTGTGGTGTGTGTACACACTGTGGGCCCAACTCTATGAATGGGAGCTGTGACCCTCAAGCACAGACCTGATTTTACTGCGACAGGTTAGAGCCACAATACATCTAATTGTCAGTGCATATGTGTTATTTGTATATTTCTATGGCATGTCCAAATGTACGCATGGGTCAACAGAAAACACTGGTGAACAGCACCTGACACGTGCATGTCAGTGTTACGTAAGAGAGCCTCCTTAAGAAATTTTTTTGTAATGATGTATCTAAGAACCCTCACTGCCTGTAGACTCAGTAATTATCTTAATGGAGTTCATACATAAACCACAAGACAGAAAAGTATGAAAGTGATCAAAGTAAAATAATAGGACATTGATACATTAAATCAAAACAATGGTTAAAGATACTAAAGAAATTGTAGATAAAAGTAAATTGGCCTGTAAGTAGTAGTAGTTCCTCTTTTTGGGGTTTCAGAGATCTCTGCTGTGAAACCTGATTAAATACAATGTATTTTCATATGCTTTTTATCTGTGATTGGTGTTTACATAGCACCGCCCTCCTAAATCTCAAATATGTCTGTCAGATTTATTGTGATTAGAGATTGTAACAGTTTGTTCATGTGAGGTCTGACAGGGATATAGACCTTTCTGGGGTATAACTGACCCTAAACATAATTTTATGTCACTATATAGGATAATATAAATTTCTATGTCTGTGAAATATTTCTTTAGAAGCAAATTGAATATGTATTTGTTTATACATAGCCTGTGTAACCTACTCAGCTATTTCCTTATTTTGGTATAGTGACACTTTACTGTCACTCAGTTTGCAAGCCCAGTGTGAGGAGAAGGGTTATACTATACTATACTGGGATCTTATCTTAATAAGATATGGAGAAAAAAATGCAATAACTGAATATTTATTTTTTTTTCGTTTTATTTGTACACATAGAGCCGACACAAATAATGTTGAATTAAAGAAAATATCAACAAAACACAAGGGTTAAACATATTAGCAATATTTAACCTTTAGGTAAGTGGGTTCTTTCTTTTTTAATTTAACATATGTATTATATAATCTCATCATGTGCACAGGTTTAGTAGATTGTGGTGATTGAAATTACTTAATTACAGAGTCACTTCTTGGTTGTACCATTAACCATTATTGGATTTCACATTTAGGACATTTTTGGCATAAATTCCTGATTTTTTTTTTTTTTTTAACCCATAAAATAACCAAATACATCCAGATCAAATGGCCCTGAGTTAGTAGGGTTGTCTTAAATCATGCTCTCACCACAGCTGGTATTGAGAAATCGGCATAGCAGATGATATTAAGGAAAAAATCTCAGATTGCAGTAGCACCTGCCAACACAGGATAGTACAGATACCAGCTGTATTGTTATGCTCTGCCATGACTCATGCCCTGCATGCATAATTTCACCTGCCTCTCGAAGATTAATTAACATCTCAAATGTACACATTTGAGCTTCTCAAGTGCATGTTTTTGACTTTTATCTCATGGTGCTCAAGTTTTCAGTCAGATCTTGGTTAAAACAAAAGAAAGAAAGTACTTTTTTAAAGTTTTCCTCTGTAGGCTAAAACAAAATTTCATTTCAAAACACCTTTGGAACAGAAGATGTCATTATGGTTGCTGATGAGAAGGCAAATGCCCCACAGGTAGAACATATCTTACAGATTTCGTTGAGATACATGACCTTTTAATAGAACAGGACAGATAAATTATCCATGTTGATCTATCGGTAATTTAGAAATACTGTCTCTATTTTACAGTTTGTCCACCAGAGAGCACTTGATGCTGACATATCTTTTTTACATTTTTCAAACTTCCAGATATCAAAAAGCAGCCTCAAAACTCTATATTTTCTTATATAAATTAGTATGTACACACTTTCTTAGGAGCAAAGGCAAGAAAGAAATATGTTTCTGCGAACTGTTCACATCATATAAACAAGATGACTATACCAGAGAGCAGCAAAACATCAGTGATGTTGCACAATAGTATAATTTACCAGAAGACCCTCAGTCGGGACAGAAGTAACCACAAGTTTGTTCAGTTCCTCTCACATTCAGCACATCACTTGTTTTTGAAAAGACATATAGTAATACTGAAAGGGGATTTTGCTAATTCTGTCCACCCCATCTCTATCTGGTCTAGTTTGTGGAAGTAGCAAAGAAGGGGCTTCGTGACGCATGTCTGCACTTCATTTCTTAAACCAGTCGTCTCGGCGTCAGCCTGTTTAAAATACTCTCTTAAACAAAAGTTTTCATCTTAACCTCCTTTAAATTTCTCCCCTAAACCCTTCTAAAGTTTTGAGGAGAAAAAACAAGTTGCAATGCGGAGGCCTTTGATTCCACTGCTCTGAAGCGTTTGCTCATGTGCACAAAGGTGTGAGGTCAAGAAATTATTTTGACTTCAAATGTGTAACCACACATATTTCCTGTTGTAGTTCTTCTTATGTGTTTCTAATCATCTATAGCATTCCATTCTGTGCCGGCCCCTCAGTCTGCATTCTGTCTTCTTTGCAAGATCTCAGAGGGTAAGTAAATCTTGTCCACCATAATAAATTGATTTGTTCATTTTGGTTTCTTGATTGAGAAAATTTTACTGCATATAAATGGTGAAATAGTTCTAGTTCTCACCTCTTCCAAGCTCTGTAAAGAAGATTGCTTTATACAGTATCTTGACAGTATTCTGACCTGAAAAATTCTGAAAATTTTATGATAAATAAGTTACTATAATAATCTGGGTATAATGCTTTATATCTCAAAACAAGCTGAATGTGAACATAGTGGAGACTGTGAAATTCCTGCCAACCAAGCACTTTCACTTCTCCTCCATTTGTGGAGGATTGTTTTCTAGTTTCTGCTTCTTATGGGTTGAATTCCCAAAACCTTTGTTCCCTATAAGCATTGTACATGCTATAATATAAATTGGGTCTGCATGTAGGTGCACAATCCTGAAAATAAAATATTTTTTCCATATGGAGTCCACCAGTCATGCGCTGTCTGTTTGTAAGAGCTGGCTGCAACCATGTTTTAAAAACATATGTCATAATTTCCTTGACACAGTCATCGATTCCTACTATAGCTGTTTGCGTCTGTCTAAAATGTGCAAGGATTCAGTTCCTGAAATGCCAACTTCTTCTTTCTGATTCTACCTCATCTGGGTGAGTGTAGACTGACAGAAAAAAGATGTTTAGCTAATGTGTTTATGAGAGGATTGTGTTCTCTTGACTCTTGGGGGGATTCAGGTGTTCTGCTGCCTCCTTGTTTGCTGCAAATATGAACGTCACGCCAACCACAGAAGATTACTGGGTGAGTGGCTGTTTCTATCATATAATATGTGCATCATTGGCCAGGAGACATAGTGTAGTCTGAGACCTCTGAAAGTTGTTATGTTGTAACATGAGCAAGTAAACCACCATGGAAGATAACATATTCCTCCACCAGATATTTTTAGATGATATTAAAACAACTAGTATATACAAGAATGATCTTTTAGTGTTTCTTTATGATTAGTCCTAATATAGAAATAAGACTCTTTTGACCTTCATGTTAAAAGTTGCCCTTAATAAGTCTCAAGTAAATTAATACAAAGGTTGTGAAATGATGAGACGTGAACTAAACTTGAATAACCCATCACCTTCGAGTATCTGACAGTTTCTCTCGTCAGCAGGACTATGAATATGAGGACAATTACACCACGTCCCACGAAAAGAGCAGGTCTGATGCAGCCCCATGCTTTCAGGAGGACATCTATGGGTTTGCACAGAAGTACTCCCCTGTTGCATACTGCCTGGTGTTCCTCCTGGCTCTTGTGGGCAACGTGCTAGTGCTGTGCGTGATCCGCCGCTACCGAAACTCACAGAGCGGCGGCGCCTGCGCCTTCTCCCTCACCGACACCTTCCTCCTCCACCTGGCCATTTCTGACCTCCTTCTCGCCTTCACCTTGCCCCTGTTCGCGGTGCAGTGGGCTCACCAGTGGGTGTTTGGCTTGGCTGCTTGCAAGATCTCTGGTGCCCTCTTCTCCCTGAACCGCTACAGTGGCATCCTCTTTCTGGCCTGCATCAGCTTTGACCGATACCTGGCCATCGTTCACGCCGTCAGCTCCGGCTGGAAGCGCAACACCTGCCATGCTCAAATTGCGTGTGCCATCATCTGGGTGGGCTGCCTGGGCCTGAGTGGGGTGGACATTACCTTCAAGCACGTAGCTTCTGTCAACACTGTGGGCAAGCACCAGCCGCTCCTGTGTGTGATGTGGTTCCCTGATAACTCCACACAGTGGATGGTGGGCCTGCAGCTGGTCAGTGTTATCCTGGGGTTTGGGCTCCCTCTGTTGATCATGCTCTACTGCTACATCCGCATCTTCAGGTCTCTGTGCAATGCCACTCGCCGCCAAAAGCGCAAGTCTCTCCGCCTCATCATCTCCCTGGTGTCTGTGTTTGTCATCTGCTGGGCACCGTACAACTGCTTCCAGCTGGCAGACAGCCTGCACAGGTTGGGCGCGGTGGCTGGAGACTGCCAGTTCAGCCACGCAGTCGACATCGGGACTCTGATCACTGAAAGCGTGGGGCTGTCGCACTGCGCCCTGAACCCTCTGCTGTATGGTTTCGTGGGGGTGAAGTTCAGGAGGGAGCTGACAAGAATGTGTAAGGGGCTGCTGGGGCAGAGAGGCTGGCTGGGGATGGAGGGATGGAGGCAGAGGAGGCTCAGGAGAACCACTGGCTCTTTCAGTTCTGCAGAGAGCGAAAACACATCCTTTTCTGTCATGGCTTGACACTGGTTAGAGAGACAGGAAGAGAAGAGGGGAATGTGTTGTTGTGTGTGAGAGATAGAGGTTTAATGTGTAGTGAAGTGTGAAGTGAAGTCAGAAAAAAGGAAGAACTGAATGAAAAATGCATGTTCAGTTTGATTAAGACTTAAATATGTTCTCAGATAGAAAGGTTTCCTGCCTGTTTCAGCTACATCAGGTTGTTGGTATAGTGCATTTTACAACACATTGTTTTCACGAATACTGTAGTAAAATTCTGCAATGAGGGTGGAGCACAGAGTAAAACAAAATGCAACATCCTGCATGCAGATGCTATCACGTCATCTTGTCATAAGAACTTGTCCATCGGTCAAATCCTGAGAAATATGTAGATTTCTTCATACTTAGAGAAACGCTTGTTCAGCACTTAAGATGCAGCCTGTGGCTTCAGTAGGTCAGACTCATTTCTCATATCCTCACTCAGTGGGTTTTTCTCATCAGATTCCACTTTCAGATAGTTTGCAGTAAAACAAGTTTCAGCTTATGAAGCAGTGAAAATGGTTGTATAGTTTGAAAAGTTGCCTGTGTTGAAATTCTTGTTTTTTAACATTCCATTTGTTTCACCTTTACAGTTGTCCTACCAGCTGTGTACTTCAAAAATATTACTCTACTGCATTACTACAAAAGAGGAAATGAACATTATCATTTAAAAAAAAAAATGTATGTGTTGTTAAAACCCAACCACTTTGTAAAGCATTTTTTAAATAATATTTTGTAATAAAAATGTCATGTCTATTATGCATCAACATCTCATCTCATGTTATTTCCCTGCCTGTTTAGTCCTGGCAACTTTCATCCAGCACAACATGAAGCTGCCAAGTGCACTGATAAATCTCATGGTAAATGCAAACATCAGTGAACATAAACATCCGTTAAAAATAGATTTAAGATGAATGGAGTCAGAATAAGAGTATAAGGAGTGGTGGAAAAAGTGTTATATTCTTTTACTCAAGTATCAGTACTGATACAGTATTAGTACTATTAGTACAGTTGTGTTACAAGTAAAAGTCCTGCATCAAAAATATTTAGTAAAAGTACAATGTATAATCAACAAAATGTATGTAATGTCTGACTTTTATTTTGACATAATTAGCATGCAGAATTATTTTGTTATAGGTGCAGCTTTATATACAGTTAAGTAGTTTAGTCCACTGTTTCCCAACCTAAAGTTTGGGTCCCTCCAAAGGGTCGCAAGATACATCTGAGGGGTTGTGAGATGATTGATGGGAGATGAGAGAATAAATGACAAAATGATACACATATTTGTGTTATCACTTTCTTTTCTCTCATCGCTAATCTAATCCTTTTGTGTGTTTGTTCTCTGTTTTCTTTTGATTTTTAAGTGAAATATAACGGAAACCTCTTTGGGGAGAAATGTCTCTTTGGTGGAAACAGCACAACTAACAACTCACAGATATCTGAAACACGATGGTGGTTAAAAACTGTACACACCTTTTTTACTCAGACATGTTACCTTTCTTTAGCTATCTTTATAACTGAGTAAAGCCAGAGCCCTACTAATATGTCTCCCTCATACACTGGTGTTAAAAGCCATCTTTCGGATTTTATTCGGTTTAATTACCATGATAACCGGGTGCTGGAGCAGGCCTCAGCTTTTATCCATTGTTCACTTTCGGAACACAAACACAACAGTTCCATCTAGTGGAGAGCGGCTCTCTGTGCGGCGCATTGTCTGACTTTGCTTTGTGTCCAGCGCTCTGTTGTGTGTGCGACATAGTTGCGTCAAGTCAGGCAACATGAGAATACGGAAATGCGGTAACTTGGCTTTCAAAATGAAGCACCTGTTTTCCTCCCTAATGACCTAGGCCATAGTGACCGCGCCATTTTTATCGTATCCTGTGCTTTTCACTACAAAGTAAATAGAGTTATAGATTTTCCTGCCTATTTATCTCGGATTCGTGTGTGTAAGCGCTGTGGTGACGTTGATGAAGGGTTTTATTTTGAAAAACAATCAACAGTGACGCTGTTTTTAATTGTGAGTTGGGGGATTTGGCAGAAGTGGTAACATGCGAGCAGGGTGACGGGTGGTCAGACGAACCAACAGAGTCCAGCGGGGCAGCGTCGGAGGTGCATGTAAGCACATTGCGATCTCTACTTAGTCAAATAGGCTACGAGATACAGTCGGTGTGCGCGCGCGCACTGTGTCCGTGTCGTAAAACTTCCAGCTGGTGAACGCCGCTTTTTACATCGTCGTTTTTAAAGTTCACCCTGCGGCTTTTGTTTTTGCAAATCACCCACCAATTCTCCCTGAGGTAAAAGCTTGGTGTCGTTACTAAAGTTTGCGCGCTCACAGAGAGTTTTTGTGCGTTTTCCGACTGGACCGTGACAGGCACCCGACAGTTGCAAGCGCTCGTCCGTCCTCCCTCCAAAAAACACATCGATCTGTCCAAAGCGGGTTGACCCCGGTGTGAAGAGATACGTGCAAGTTTCTGTGTTTGTTCCTTTTCTTTTAGTATCATCGGTTCCCGGCGCACAGACACATTGTTGCTCTCTGACTGTGCAGCTGAAGTCCTTTATGGTGAGTGAGTTACTAAATTTGCATATTTATTTGTTACTAAATATATTGTCTTTATAATGCATTAACTTTCTTATTTTAGTCGTAGCCATTATTGCAGTATTAATACTATTACTACTACTACTAATAATAATAATGATAAAATTAAGTTTTTCCTTTCTGTTTCCTTTTCGTCTCCGTGTCTCAAAACTCCTCCCTGCTGTAGAATATCGTATATTGATCCTTATCTCTGCACCTATCAGTACTTTTGCTTTTGTGGCAACAGATAAAAATGGCAAAAGTCTATCAAAAAGTCAGTTCGATTGGTGATTTAGGTTATGGATAGGGTAAGTCTTCAGGAAATGAATGCTATGTGATATCTAGATAATGTCCTTAAAAGCAACTAACATCAACATATGTATGTGTGTGGGTGTGACTGCATGGCCGAGGGGAACTGTGGTTTCCGTTTAATATCACTCCACAGTTGCTTCATCCAGTGACATCACACCATGTGAGTTATGTGTGAGCATGTTTATAAAGCTTCAGCTGGACTTCCCAAGGGGAGATTTTGAAGAAACTACTTAAGCTGATGATACTGAGAGAGAGACAGAGAGAGAGGAGTGAATAACCTGATATTTCTGTCACTTGGCCTCAGAGACACTGCAGTATTTTTGATTTCTCTCTGTTTTTAACCTTTTTGTGTCAGCAGTAGAAGAACATGGATGTGGACGTCGGTGGATTTCTTGACCAGAACACCACCTATGACTATGGGGACTATGAGTACAAAGAGGACTCTGAATCAAAAGGCAGCAAGGCGGTGTTGATCCCGGTTCTGTACTCCGTGGTGTCGGTTGTGGGCCTGCTGGGCAACGTGCTGCTCCTGGTCGTTCTGGCACGGAAGAGGCAATCTTGGAGTATATCAGACATCTTTATCTCCCACCTGGGTGTCGCAGACATCCTTCTGCTGCTGACTCTGCCCTTCTGGGCTGTACAGGCTGCCCACCACAGTGGATGGTCCTGCGGGGGATTTCTCTGCAAGTTCAGTGGAGCTGTTTTTGATGTAAGTACTTGATGTCCTGCAGATCAGGCAGAGACTGAAAGTGAAATCTTTTCAGTGCAGCCATGAGAAAGTTGTTTTTGGATGGATCTGCGTGTGGGTGTTTGCCCTAATTTCCTGCTAAATCAAGACTCTTGGCAGATAAAGCTCTCATTGTATTTAATATTATTATTTTGTTGAGCAAGTGCACTGCCCCAGTTACATTCACATTCTTCCAGGCAATTCAGCATTTCTGGGAAAAGGCGAGGGGAGAAGTGAAAGCTTAATGAAAAACATGGCTGAGGGTTTCTGTGTTACACAAGATTACAGTTTGAAGTTTTCCTTTTCTTTTTTTTAGATCAACCTGTATGTTGGGATTTTTCTGCTGGTTTGCATCTGTCTAGTTCACTGCCTGTCCATCGTCCACACTACCCAGCTCCGCTTTCTCAAGACCCCTGTGTTTGCTCATATCAGCTGTGCGTTGGTCTGGGTTATCTCACTGCTTCTCACCATCCCTGACTGGATTTTTCTAGAGGCTTGGAAAGATGAGGCAAAAGGGAGAACACTGTGTGCTCACATCTACTCTGGCTCACAGCTGCTTTCACGTCTGCCCCACCACATACTGGGCTTCCTGCTGCCCGCAGCCATCCTGATCATCTGCTGCTCCTGTATGCTGATATCGCTGCAGAGCAAATCTAAAAGCCCCCAGAAGCAGAGAGTTATCACAGTCATCCTGCTCATGGTGGTGGTCTTCTTTCTCCTTTGGATGCCATACAACATCACACTCATTGTGGACACCTTCAGGAGCCGCTCTAAGGAAACCCAAGGTGGTTCATCGGGGAATCCTTCAGAAGGTTCCCTGAAGGCAGCTCTGATAGGCACGTCTGCTCTGGCCTGCGTTCACGCCTGCCTCAGGCCTCTGCTTTACCTCAGCCTGTGTGGGAACTTCAGGAAGCGGATCCTGGCCACGCTGAGATGCACTACAGTCGAATCTAAAAGTTCGCTGTGGGAGTTGGGTGTGGGCGAGGAAGCCCTGCCTGACCAGAGTCATGAGAGGGAAGAACTGAAACAGATGACAAATGCAAAGACTCAGGTGCCATCAGCTCAGTGCTGATGAACAGACTGAATTGCAGAAGTGATCTGAATAATGTTCCACCTCTGTAGGAGGTTAGTGTTAAGTCATATCATGGGTTCAAGGGGTGGAGGACTGCACTGTGTGATGATGAGAAATCGATATTTATAGAAAATGACTCTCTCGCATTGCACTTTAATGTGAAGGTTTTAGAGCCAAGTCATGGTGACATATATTGTTGTACTCTTATTTTGTAATCACTATTGCACAACTTTAGCTTGTTACCCTAAATCATGAGTTTTTTATTCAGTTGTGTGTATATTGTGCATTGTTATTAGTATTATTATTCTCATTATTGAAAACAAACAGTTCTACAAACTTCAGATGTTAAACAATCATCATAAAACTAATGCCATAATCATTGATTCTAAGGAATATAAGCTCTTATCTTTGCCAGTGTTACTGTGCACTTGCATTAAACAGTCCGACACAGTTTATAACTTTAATTCTGATAAGGTAGCATAAACCGTTTCACTTTTCATTTGACATGTTATCTCAGACTAGTAAAGACTGTGTGGATTCCATGATTGCGCAGTGAGCGTATGGATTTCTATGTTTGGCCGTTATGCAGTGAGGGAATTTCCCCCTCCCGGCGAATCCCAGGACTCTTTTTAACTTTTTAGCTTCATTGTTGCAACATGGATGTGTGTCAACTGTGGGACACAAGATGACACAAACAGGTGGTGATGTCATCAGTCAGGTGACAGAGCGAGTCAGAGAGGAGGAGGAAGAGAAAAAAACACTCTGTTGTTCATAGCTCTCTGTTTATTCTCATCTGAAGACTGCTGTGTTGGGTGGAGAGAGAACTGTAGCTTGCTTTGTGTTTAAGAGAATAAAAAAAGAATGTTGTTGGTACATGGAGGGAAGAAGAGGAGTTGGAGAAGATAAAATCTTTTAGATCTCTGGTTTTACCACCACACTGTTGTGCAAGTTATGGCCTGCCAGGAAAACCTGATTTCTGGGCTCATGGGCCTGAAATAAAGTATTCTGTCACAACTAGGTATTCCTTCAGAAACTCTCCCCACAGTCATTTCACTCTTGAAACTGTTTCCCTTCCCTTAGTTGACATATTTTCCTTCCTCTTTCTGCTAACAGCAGCAGCACATCACATTTATATCATGATTTGTTAAAATTAGTCCTGAGTGAGTGTTATTTCCTGCTTCAGCTAGAGCTGGCCTGTCAGTGAAGATAGAGATAGAGACAAGTAGCTAGATGGGACTTTTCTTCAGTGAATGACAAACCCATCACCAGCATAAACAGAAATGTCGTCCACAAGACAGGGTATAGTGTGCTAAAAAAATCAAGGCACATGTTGACCACACACCACACAAAGTGTGATGTGTCTGAATGGGTTTGAAGCCAAGCTCTTTAATCCAAAGAACTGTGGAAGAGTTTGTGAAGCCATGGCTCACTTTGTTCTCAGCCACAGTGTCTCAACCAGTAGAGCTTCAGCCTCGTGACTGAAATGTTTAACCTGCCAATACACTGGTTGCTGCTGGGATGTTTTTTCACACCATCACCACCGATACCAACATCACTACCCTGTAGTTAAATATTTGCCTCTCATGCAAATTATCAGTAAGACATATTTTAACAGACAGTAGTGGTGGTGCATTGTGTTTCCTATAATAATCACATACATATTGATTGAATTGGAGACGTTTGCCACAAGGCGGAGCGTTTCTCTGCTCATTTTTGTTCATTCATTTCTTGTCACATATCCGCTTAAACCATAGGTTTGAGGATATGTGGCTGCTTTGTCTCACTTTGTTTCTATTTCCTGTCAGAAAGATGTAAGCTATTTCCACAGAAACCGCTACATGTGGGTTTGAAGTTTTGATTGTTGTTCCTGCATGTATTCTATGTGATCACTCAAGCTTAACCTCAGCTTAATTTCAACCTCATTTTAAACAGATGGAAACTCTTAGAAGGTTCTGTTCACAAGAAGAGAGAGAATAGAAAGGGATGTTGCGTTATCAGACTTCTCCTAAATTGACCTATCTATCCTTTATCTGCCATCTCTGTTAAAACATTCATTACTCATATGTAGCACACTTCTATAACCATGCTCCTAGCATTATAGGGGAAATTATGCAAGACTTTTTCATATGTGTTTAGATTACACAGTAAAGTAAGTACATAATTACAAAAGAAACCTAACACAAGAAATAGATAAAAACCCTGTATGGCATCTTGACTGGCTGCTTGCCAGCAGTAGAATCTACACATTGTAAGACTGGGGTTGTTAAAAAGTCCACATCACTATATATCGTACCCTTGTATGTACTCAGGTGGCCTTTTTGACAAGCCCCTAACTACACTTTCTTGGTAAATTTCAAGTTTTTTATTTTATCTTTCTAAATTACAAAATTTCACATTTTATTTATTAGTGATCTGTTTGACTAGTGTGTAAATTTACAACATTCCCTAAATGTTGTTTCAAAGCCCTCTCTACACTGTCAGGTATGTTTTCTGCCCAGAACGATGGCATGTTAGGGTGTTTAGCCTAAAACATACCAGAATCAGACTTAACACTTCTAATGTGTAATGACACATCTTCCTCAGAAGATTTTCTAGAAAATATCACTAGAGTTTGGTGATACACAATCCTGGGTGGGATCCAAAATTCACTGGAAATCCCTGCAGCCAAAAAGACTGCTTTAATGAGCAGCCTGCCGTAATGAGCACTGTCTGTACGAACTAGTCTACAGGCTTCAAATGGAAACAGAAACACAATTACACTTGACTGACTGTCTGTATCTGCAGTTTGATATGGTTTAGTTGTCTTTCTGTTTTATTTTTTTGTTTTAATGTGTGCCTAAGACTTCCTGGGAAACACTGTTGAAATTGTGTGGAGTCTCCTTGTGAAATATAGAAGCCTGTACTGAATTGTCACCTCATACCCTGTCTGTCCTGTTTCTGTACTGTAATGTTGGGAAAACCCTGGTAAATTATTCAGAAAATAAAGCTGTATTATTTATTTCAACATTCCATATAAAAACATGTTGAAAAATATCAAAAAATATACAGTAAAAAATATGGTAGAAATACATGTAAAAAAAATTAGCAGTAACAATACAGTAACAATATTCACTCCAGTATACGTTGTTAAGCTGCCTTATTTATGATAAATGCCTGGCAATCAGAAAAGGGAAATGTTATATTTCTACTGTACAAGAAAAATAAATCTGCTGCCCACAAACACAGGTGTATGACCTTGAGTTGCAGGATGACAATATTATTTTTGTTCTGCGGTCGTCTTCATGCACAGCTACTAATGCACTATAAACTACAGAAAATTGAAGGTAAGCATAGTCTCTGTCATTGTGTAAGTTTAAGTCACATTGTAAGCTTGTTCAGTTTTATCAGTATGCTTGTTAATATGGTCTTGTCTGTCTCAGACAGCAATGGAGTTGGAGGTGTCGGCAGACTCAGACCAGAAAGAGCTTTTCCTGCTGCTGACGGCAGATTGGAATTTGGCGCTTGTCTTCAGCTTGCAGCCCAGAGACCTCAGGATTTCCAGGAGCTGACGCCGGAACTTCACACCCACAAAGGCGTACAGGATGGGATTGAGGCTGCAGTGGAGGTAACCCACTGACGTGGTAACAGTCAAAGCATTATCCAGAGATGTTTTGACTCCACAGGTCTGGTTGTTGTTCTTGGAAAGAATCGTGTCCGTCATGAGTGTGATGTTGTACGGTGTCCAGCAGAGAAAGAAAACCACCACCACAGCCACGATGACCCTGAAAGCTTTCTGCTTTTGGAGGCCCTGGGTGCCGCACCGTAGCCGCCGCAGGATGCAGGAATAGCAGAAGATCAGGGCAGCTGAAGGAAGCAGGAAGCCCAGCATGTGGTAGAGCCCGCGTGTTCCCAGTCGCCAGTAATCTGATGACTCATGGGAAAATTTTAAGTAGTTGCGAATGCACTCTGTTGTGTCTCGTCTGTCATCTCTCACAGGCTCCAAAAAGATCCAGTCAGGGATAGAGAGAAGCAGGGAGAAGAACCACACTCCAAAGCAGCTGGCCTGAACAACCCAAGGATTCCTACGGGAGTACATCTGAGTGGCATGAACGATTGACAGGTAGCGGTCCAGACTGATGCAGACCAGCAGAAAGATCCCACAGTAGAAGTTGATCTGAGGGCGCAAAGAAATCAGTCAAAGAGAAGTGAAAAAAACTTGTTGCAACCTCTGTTTATATACTACAAAGAACTTTTCTATGATGCAGGTAGTTTTAGTGCATGCCCCTGCTGCATGCCTCTTACCGTGAAAAGAGTTCCAGTGATCTTGCAGAGAGGACCCCCAAATGACCAGCCCTTAGTTTGAGCAGCCTGCGCTGCATACAAGGGCAGCGTCACCAGCAGCAGGACATCAGCCACACCCAGGTGGAGGATGAAGGTGTCTGTCACGCTCCAGGTTCTCCTGCTCTGAACCAGAACTCCCAGCAGCACTCCATTTCCCAGGATCCCCACAACAAATGCCACAGAGTACAGAATCGGGATGAACACAGCCCCAAACTTCATGCCTTCCTTCACGTCACATACATCACCCCCCTCACAACAATCAGGACCGTAGAAGCTGCTGTTGACGTCATATAAGTCTTCAAAGCCATCAAAGAGCGATATATCTGTTCCATTCATTATAATTTTGGCACCATTCTCCACCAGTGAACCCTGCAGAAAAAGAGGAAGAAGAAATCTGCATTCATTTGGTTTGAGCATTCGATCTGTTCAGTCTGTCAGCCACATGGTGGTGCTATCTATCTATCTATCTATCTATCTATCTATCTATCTATCTATCTATCTATCTATCTATCTATCTATCTGTCTATCTATCTGTGTCAGTGTTTGATGAAGGGAAAGTCCAGACTGCTCTGTTTTATAAGCACAATCCTGAACATACTTGATTTTTGAAGACATTTAGAGAAAAAGAATTCTGAAGTTGGATTTTTTTTTTTATTTGTTAAAACTCTCCCAGCAGTATTTTGGACAAGCTGCACCTTGTTAATGACCTCTCAGGAGAACAGAAAAGAAGTGCATTACAGCAAATTGAACCAGCTCGTGACAAAGGCGAGCATTTAGTAATTTCAGTGCCCTTTGGATAGAGAAGTGGCACGAGCTAATATATTCTTGTGGAAGTGAACATTTTTAAGGTCTGGTGATAGGATGTCTGACAAAAATTTACCACTTTGTACCAGTTATAATGATATCAGTTCTCTGTTTAGATCAATGACAGTTTTGACCATTTCAGTCAAATTGTAAGGGTATACTTGCAGATGGGGAAGAGAAATTAATGCATGTGTCCAAGAGGAAGCATGTATAGATTCACTATTTACAGAGAGTTAAAACCCTTGTGGAACTAAAATATTAAACACAATGTTAATTAGCATCTATTCCTTGTTGCATAATTATGCTTTAGTCATAGTAAGTGGTTCAAAAGCCTTTTATCAAACAAAGCTGAGTGTAGATCCATTGCTTCAATATTAACAAAATACTTTTTATTGAATGGCACAATATTGTATTGGCACACTGTCAGCCTACAAACCACATCACACCGTGGTGTCTTTCTGTGAGTTAAAGGTGTGAGCACGACAAAATGTGTGAACAAAGAAAGAATAGAATAAAATAAAATGTGCTGCATCAAAGTTCAATTTAAGTTCATCTGTAATTAGCTAATCAGGGTAAAGATAACATACACAAAACAGGCGCACAGGGGAGCACTGAAGCAGGTGAAACACGTAGTGTCTGTATGATTTGCAGATGTGAATTGAAATAATCAAATAATAAAGAATACTATGCACCTGAGGATGAAAACCTTCCACGTAAAGGATGGTACATGCGTTAGCTAAGACTTAGGTAATAAATTATGACATAACTTACCCACTCATAATTGTCCGACATTGTGTTCTCCTCAGCAACTAGATTCATGAGGCTACACAGCAGAAATGAGCTGTTTCAGCGTTGCCAATAGCAATATGTCTCGAGCCAGAGAGGAAGGAAAAAGGAACCCCCTCAAACCACGCATGAAGATTCACAAAGTAGAAGCACAGTCATGCAGTTTGATGTTTTTAATAAAGAAGTACTGTAATTCATTCCTGACTTAAATATTTCTAGTTTACTTTTTTTTATCACTCCTTAAAAAACCATTATCTCTTTAAAAAGGTTAATTCATTGAAATGGTGAACAAACCAATCTGGCCACTAAACTAAAAATGATGATTATGAATTGCATTTATTTCAAATGCTTGGTTTAAATGACTAAGACTCTAGTGACCTCACATCAAGACATGAATATGTTAAAGACATAAAATACATAAAACACTCAAGATGTCACAGTATGAGTAGGCTGGTACTCTTTCCAAGAAGATGGGTGAATAGCATTTCTTTGAATTTGAGCAGACTGTGTCTAAAAACATTCGTCAGTTTCAGTTGGTTTGAACATTGTGGTTCAGAAGTGTTTAAAAGAAACACAATGTGCTGACTTTATAGAAAATTAAAGTGTACAGTATAGTGACACCAGCAACTACAAGAGAAGGTCTGCTTTTAGTCTGATTACTGAACATCAGCCTAATGAAAGCATTCACCTTTTTCTTAAAGAAATGACCTTCAACTTCCTGTATGAACCGCATGAGAGATGAACAGCCGTCACGCAAGTTGACCAGGTTAATTGCATGAGTGATCTCTCAACCTTGAAATCACTGGTTGCATTTCTGAACCACATGTTTAGATTAGATTAGATATCATTATTAACCTCAAGATTTGTCATCACACATAAGGTCAGATAACATATGAAACTACCAGTTAAGTAGGAACACCAGCACACAAACAAACACAAATTCAAAGTCAGCATTAGTTTAGCTTAGGAGCGTGCTTTGCCACCAAATTAAAAGCTAGCGTAATTACAAGAGCAATAAAATAAGCAATGTAAATGAAACTGAGCATTAGTATTTATAGTAAGAAACCACAATACTAGTATGACTCTAAAAATAATAATGACAATGATAATCTGACAGCACATCTGATTTGACAATTCACCTGAAAAAAGACAGTGAAAACTGTTCAACTGCATGACTGAACAGGGACATTAGTGTCTATATTCTGTGGTCATCCTGGTCATCTTTATCTTGTGGTTTTAATACCTAGATGTATTGGAACAATACGTACTGACACACTAACACTCACACCCATAATATGTAGCTGTGAGTGAATGAGACTGGAAATAATGAATGAACTTCTTGCTGCAGTTTAATCAGCCCCTCAGTTTGATATTAACAGCCTTATCTATATTATCGCAGCTATAGTTCCTCCTGCTGCTATTTATATATCATATCAGTGTAAAAATCTCTCAGATTGTTTTCACTAACCATTTCATAAGAGTATTTATCTTCTTCAAACCTCAAGATTTTTATCACACTTTTTTTTCCCCAGTATCACTCTTGTATGCACACAAGCATACAAACACAACACCTGCGACAGCACAGTTTGAAGTCTCATCTCCAGCGCAAAAAGTTCAGTTTGTGTTCCTGTTTTTTTTCACACCTTTTCTTTCCTCTTTTGCTTTGCAGCCTCTGTGCAATGTATGTGGTGAGAGGGGCTGATGGAAGTGCAAGCATCTGGTCATGACAGTCAAATCACTGACTTTTGCAGCCCACGAGCAGAGAACAAACAACGCAGGGACAAAATTGAATTGTGATTCACAAAAGCATTTTGCATTGAATGGAAACTGCATGCGTGCCTGATTTTTATTTTTTTTTTACTGCACATCTCTCAGTGGAATACAATGTGTCATAGTTTTTTCAGTTGTTTGGAGAGGGATAATTTATGATTTGAAAGCGTAAAGGAAACATCTTAGGGAACATAAATGATAGATTCAGTGTGACCTCAGACACAGCCACCGAAGTGTTTCGTTTCATTCTGATATCGATGTGTTAGCTGGATACCAAAAAGCAGAGAAATTCACCACAATTATGTGTGACTTCTTCCTCAGATTTTATCTTTGGTGAGGCCTTCCGTCTCAAGTGCCAGACAGGAAAAGAGTTTTTTCACTACCTGTTGAACGGCTGTCTTCTACAGCACACTAACAACATGATATCACTTTTTTCACAAATCTCTTTCAAAAACCTCTTTTGGCTATAAGAGATTTCTAGTTAAATAAAGTTCAAGTCTGTATGTTTTTCAGTAGGTGTGTGAGGTTGTGAGTGTACCTCTAAATTTAAACTTTGTTTGAAAGTACAACTGTGAAACCATGGAGACGTCACTTGAGGAAATGAAAGCACAACAATACAGAAAAATAAAAAAATTTCCATATTCTGGTTTTGATTCCTATAATCATGTAGTTTGGTTATTGCGTTGCCAAGTTTGAATAAAAATAATAAATAATAATTTTATCCAGCTGGTTGTGATCAGTGTACTAACTCAGCAGTTACAATCTCACTTCATTGCTGCATTGTCTTTTTGTCTTGTAATCACTGCAGTAAGATGGATAGAGGAATATAAAATATCAAAGCACCTTCAGATGATTATTTTTTCACTGCTGTTTGAACACCTGCAGAAATTGTTCTGTAGTTAGAACCTTTCCTTCCTTTTGCAACTTCTGGTTTTGACTAAAAGTGGTTAGCACTACCACATCTAGGTCAGAGTTCCACAAACATCAGACCCTGAATATCTCAGAGACCCTACAGAGGTGGCAGCAGTGATGTTTACATTGTATGTCCTGTCACATGAAGTCTGAATTTATTTATTTATTTTTTTTATTTTATTTTTTGTTTAGTACAGTTTTAAATGAGCAATTTGGTTTTGTGTTGCATACCGCTCATGTCAAATATTACGGTAGCTTTTCTGTCTAAATGCATTATGTTGTGATTTGGCCTTAATGCTAACTGTTTTATGTGTTAGTGATGTGGAGTCAGGGAGTTGACTTTGACACACGCACAATTGCCTTGTCCCACATGGTTTTTGCTTTTTACTTCTGCTCATATCCACTGTAATTGTCTTGCTCACTAATCTTAAAGGTGCTCCTTCTGATACAAGGGTTATGAGGCATTTTAGTGTGGACAGAAATGTGGGAAGGGCACTTTCTTATGTTAATTAATATGTTTTCAACCTTTTGGCTTCAAGAGGACTAAAAACTAAGGACTATGTGGCTCAGTGTGGAATACCAATTTTAACTACAGGCTTATGTTCCCTCTCAGGCACTGCGTTTCTCCAAGGATCCCTGAACACACTGCATTCAGAGTCCAGACTGTTCTCATTTGTAATTCCCCAACTGCAGAACAAGCTCCCAAATGCTATCATAGCAGGAGTGTCCCTCTCTATCTTCACGAATCTCTTGAAGACTCATCTCTTCTGAGAGCAGCTCCTCTTCTAACACCTCTAACACCCTGACATGCCTAACTAACCCTTACCAACCATTTCCTTAACTGAACTCCTTGTATTTTGCTTTGCTGAGTAGATTTAATACTTTAAGGTTTCCTACTGCACTGAAGCTTTAGCTTTGTCCCTTGCTGTTATAGTAATGTGTATTAATGTTGTTCTCCTTCTCGGGTTCTTGAACAAACTATGTTTATGTGAGGGGGAGTATCATGACCTTCTCTGAGCAGGCCCCCCTGCCTGGTGGGGGGAGTGAGCAGCAACACCATATGAGCTGGTTACAGTCTTCCTTTCACTCGGTTTTGTTTTGCTGAATTTAGTCTTTTAGTTTTATAGTATGTTTGCCTTGGAAAATAATTTCATTGATTTGCCCACAATGGCCTAATTCACCAAGAGATATTACAGTAATAACTATTCCAGTTGTCCAGAACAGTGGTTTAAAACCTCTGAAGGGTGACAAACGTATATCATCTCATGATCTACTGTCATGCCACTTAATTCTTTCTTTAACAATGAAAACATTTCTTAAATTGTGATTCATCATCAGCGTCAATGTGAGTTTGGTTTCTTTCTCTGCCCTGAAGTTTTACAACACCCACAAGGTCACAAAACTTCCCCCACTGGCTGTAAAACCCCAAGAAAGGGCAAAACTCACAAAACAAACAGGTGATCGCAACTTCATTTGTAAAAAGAGAGAACCCACAGCACCCCTGTGGATTTCCTGTGTGACACTCGTCACATTAACTGTTAGAAACTACATTTTCACCCTTTACATTTTAGCAGCGCAGCAAAAATAGTGATACACAAAAATACCTACCAATTTTTGCTCTATAGAAAGTAGCCTACGTGGCAAAAAAATGTGATTGATGTGCAGCCTCTGTTACACATTTTGTATCGCGTGAAATTCATCCACTTTGAAATAGGAATAAAGTAAGCATTTGTCATAACATTTAACGTTATATATTGGAGGCCTATTCTACTATCAGAGTGAATTTGAAGTCATATACTGCACATGACAACCTATAAGTACCATGAAATGTGCATGAAAATGGGTAGGGGGGCAAAGATAGCCAACAACCGTCATGCTTACACGTGCTGATTAAATGTGATTTTTTTTAAAAAGGTGGAAAATTTTGTCCAATATATAAACTCACAGAACACATGGGGGAGTGTAGATCTGCGTTTGGGCATAGAACTGTATTTTTCTTTTTTTTTTTCTTCTTCTTCTTTTTTTATTTCTTGCTTCTTGCTTCTGAGTTTTTATGGCTTACTGTAGCCATCACACATGTGGTTGATGGTAATGGCCATGCAAAGCTCCTGCACTGTTTTGGTTTCTGTTTTAAATGTTTGCAAAGATCCTTTAAAGGACACACAAACAAAGAGCACACGTCCAACAACATAGATGTCATGGTGAGCTTGAAAGTAGCAGTTTTACTCTTCAAAGTGTAAGAGGCAGTCATGCTAGCCACACTGCAGTGTCTCATATTGGCACAGTGGCTCCATCTGTTGGATGTCCTGACATCATGATACCCCAGAATGGTGTCTTAAATAAAGGACCTTTGTATAATTTAATTCAGTTAGTGATATGTGAGCCAGTCACTGAGAATATGTCTTTTAAAAAGAGGATATACAGATACAGAAATGAAATGAGAAAACATGGCAAATTGATTAAAATAGACACTGTAACTTTTGCTTTTATGTGTGAAATGATGCAATAAAGTTTGTCCATTTCACAACACAAAGTCTTTACAGTGGAGACCACACTGTGAGCAGAGTCCTAATTCCACTCAGCTTGTCAAGAACTGGGTCCAGCTCTACCCTGACATCTAATATCTAAACTCTCAGCAGCCAGAGCAAACAGGAGTGAGACACTGATAACAGAAAGCTCTGGATCCTTCACTTGCAAGTAAAAAAGTCAGGAAAAAAAAAACTTAGGCTCCTCAGAAAGAGGAAGACAGAGAGTGGTCTCAACGCACTCGTGATGCAGCATAATGATACAGCAACTGCTGTGTTATCAGTGACCAACACACATGGTGTCAAGGTCTTTCCAGTGCAGATTAAAAGTGTCATGTTGTTACTACAGCTTAATGAATATGGTATAAAAACTGACAAATCATTTGGCAAATAAATAAATCAAAATGGAAACTGAGTCTAAGAAAGTGTCAGAATCTGTTCAAATAAAGTCCACAATAAATAAAAAGACATAAACTGACACAAACAAATATACCATAACTGATCAGTGAACCTGTGTGCCATGGTGTGTTCATGTAGTCTCGTAGTACAGTATAAGGGAAGTTGGACAATATTAATGTTTAGAAGCGAGAAAAAGTGTGTATTTATGTTGAAGGGCCACAGTTCCCATACCCAAGATCCTGTCCGAGCCTATATAGCTGTATATACATCACTGTAAGAGAGAGGGTGGTTTTCTCACTCTGCCAGATATGCAAACAGGTGCAGAAAGGCACATCTGCACGGCGGCACCGACTGTCCATAATAACTTCTGTTACAACCTCCAGATGCACTAGAGGGCGGTGTTGGATGAACCTGTGACAGTTTTGCTGCCTGTGAGAAGAAACACGGAAAAGGGAGTCTGATTCAGGGAGGAACTTGGTACGCACGGTCTAGCAAGTGCAGTTTGTTGGTTTTCTACTTCCTCAACCTGTTCCCGTAACTGTTTTCCACTTTTGTGAGCGTAAGAAAACCAGTCAAGCCTTGACATATCACTCAAAGACAGGTTACTGTGTGTCTGTGTGTGTCCGACGGTTTGGGTTTTCTCAAAAACGAAAGTTAACCGAGGAGGGCCCGTGAAGCCATGGCTGACATGTCGGATGAGGAAATGGAGGAGCCTTTACCCCTCCAACAGGACCTGACCTGCCCTGTGTGTCAGGGCATCTTCCGAGACCCCGTCCTGCTGCCCTGTACCCACAGCTTCTGTCGGGAGTGTCTGCAGAGAAGTTTTCAGGTCAACAAAAAGTGTCCCGTGTGCAGGGACCTGTATGAGGAAGGGCAGGCCATCGCCAACCGTGCGCTCAGCAGCGCCTGCGAGACCTTCCTCAAACAGGCGAACCGGAGGTCGACCCAGAAACGTCCCAGCGAGGACACCTGTAACCTGCACCTGAAGCCGCTGGAGCTGTACTGTGAGAAGGACGAGGAGCCCGTGTGTGTGGAGTGTGTCAGTCTGCACAGCACACACAGGCTGTATTCACTGAGAGACGGAGCACCCATGTGTAGGGTAAAGTAGCCTGACCTGTTTTCAAAGCCTCAGTTTTACACTCGGAAAGAGCAGAACAACCTTCAACCGTGAAGATTATATTCTTATAAACTGTCCTAAAGAGGTGTTGATTCAACCACAAACTACAGCCTCCACAACCTCTCTTAAAGAGTTTCAACTAAAACTGGTGATAGATTTTAGTACAGGAGCTACTTGGTGTAATAAACTGCCATCTAAGTGTAAGTCACTGTAGGTCCCTCACTGCCAATACTACTGTTTGTTTTCTCTGTTGCAAACTTTTACCATCCATGACAACTTCTGTGAACACCAAAAACCTTGTCCTGTGCATTATTTTGTTAATATCCTAGTGTTCCCTCGCCTCTGGTTTCTCCTTAGGCCCTCCTTCCTGTTTTTTGTTTTCTTAACCTCACCCCTCACCCCATTACACTTCTTTTCCATACTCTTATAGCTTTTACACTCTTTACGCTCACTTTTTTTTCCCAGAAAATAATCTAACAACAAAAGACAATATGGATATCCCATTGTATGTGTGGATACAAGTGTAGCACAACACCAGTCATACACCTACATTGAACATCACCAACATCTTATGATATGATATCTCATATTATGTCTGCTTTTGTTTTTGCTTTTTCACCTTACAGAAGGAGCTCGGGTTCAAAGTCCAGATCTTTGAAAAGAAAGTGGAATCGTACAATAAAATGACACATAAACTCAGCAACGCAGTGGAATATATCAAGGTAAAGTCACTGACACTTCTCATGGTCTTCATTTTACATTTATCTAAGTATAAGCACCCCTTACATTGACTTTTTTTAGACAATGTATTACATTACAAATATAAAGTAGAGACTAAAGAAACTACACACTGCTGGAAGACAGGAAAGAGGTCTCCCCTCGAAAGGCTTTTTTGTGGATGTACACACTACACATAGTATACATAATTTAGTCACCTGCATGTTAGTATAATCTCTAGACTAATTTTCTTCCCTGGCTCAACACAGTATCAAGCTGGGCAGGCGGAGAAACAGATCAAGGCAGAGTTCGAGAGGCTCCACAATGTGCTTTACACAGAGGAAGCTCTGCGTCTGAAAGCCCTGGCTACTGAGGAGGAGGAGAAGATCGCTGCCATACAGGAGCTGATTGCCAGCACTGCCAAGGACATTGTCACTCTGAACGAGCTCATCGAGACTCTGAAGAAGGAGATGGGCAACGAGGACCTACCCCTCCTTCGGGTAAGAGAAGGCCCACGGACCCCACAACTTTGTGGTCTGTTGAGTTTTTTTTTTGTTTTTTTTTTGGTTGTTTTTTTTTGTCTTTGATGTTTAAGTGTGTTACAAGATTTTTACTGCATTAAACTAATTCCAATCACTCTCTTTTGTGTTTTAGAATTTCCAGAATTTGAAAAGAAAGTAAGTAACTGCAAAACTTGGATCTTACATGCTGTGTGCTTTGAAATCTCTAAATCTATTAGTCCACGTATCCATGCAAAGTAGACTTTAGTACATTTCAGCATATATGTAGAAAATATTTGGTTTCTGCTGCATTTTGTTGATGTACAAATGTCTTCACATTAACTTCACATATTGCATCTCTACTCTAGAGCTCAGTGGCCTCACATGGACCCTGGCCTCCCTGATGACTCTCTTTTGAACATGGGCAAGCATGTTGGTGCTTTGAGCTACAACATCTGGAAGAGCATGCAGGCCCATG
The DNA here is from genome assembly GCF_001640805.2 of Lates calcarifer. Taxonomy (NCBI): domain Eukaryota; kingdom Metazoa; phylum Chordata; class Actinopteri; family Centropomidae; genus Lates; species Lates calcarifer. The sequence continues at coordinate 9,133,298 of NC_066847.1, read as the reverse complement.
TCAAATACTGTGAGTAAAGTAATTAAGTGGGAATTTGGAATGGTCAGTGGCATTCAGGACTTCAAATAAAAAAGAAGCAATATAACACAGTTGCCTCTTGTTCTGTCTGTGCAGATCCAGTGTTGCTGGACCCAAACACTGCCTCTCCATGGCTGTCCTTGAGTCCTGACCTGACCAGTGTGAAGGAAAGCTCAGAGCGGCTCACCGCCCCCGACAACCCAGAGCGCTTTGATCCCTGCATCTTTGTCCTGGGTGCTGAAGGTTACACCTCTGGGAAACACAGATGGGACATCATTGTTGGTGACAGCCCCAGGTGGATTGTGGGAGTATGCAAAGAGTCAGTGGCCCGTAAAAAGAAGTTCACCGTCTCTACGAACCGTGGTGTGTGGTCCATAGGACTCAGCAAAGGGGTATACTCTGTCCTAACACCTGAGCGTACAGAGCTGCAGGTGCAGCAGCGTCCCGAAAGGATTCGCGTCAAGCTAAACATAGATAAGGGAGAGGTGTCATTTTGGGATGGGGGAACAGCAAAGCACCTGATCACTTTAACACACAATTTTAGTGAGATGATGTTTCCTATTTTTGGCCCTGGGCTCCATAGTACTCCTATGACTATAGTTCAAGGAAAAATAGCTGTGCACACATCATAATGGGCTAGGAGGGTTGGGTTGTTAACCTAAACCTGTGGAACTAAAAATAAGAACAATAACCTTTTTCAAATCAGAAGCTTTTTAAAAGCATGATAAACTCAGCAACACTTTAGCAATTAAATCGTGATGAATTACAAATCTCATTAGAATGTCAAGTAAAAGATTAAAATCTGACAGTGACGAGAGAGGAAACATGATAAAACTGGTGAAGACAATCATTATAAACATGTTACATGGGGTGTAAAATATACTAAAATGGGATTACTAAAAGAATACAAAAGAGAGTACCATGACTAAAAGCTTCACAAAGGTTTTTGTAAGAAAAGACAAAAGTGGTGATTTTGACTTTTTGGCATTAGAGCCTAATGTCTGAAATGACTTGTAACAGTAGAGTATGTCAGAAATATTGCATAGAGGATAATACACAAAAACAAGCAGGCAGCAAGTCAGGATAGGTAAACCTACCAATTAAAGGCCTTGGAGCTGCATGATCCATAGGTTAGAGGTGAAAAATGGCTTTCTGAATAATGACGGCGTACGAGGAATTTGAAAAAAGTATGTGATAAAAGCATAACTGACTTTCTCTGCGGCAGCAAAGGGAAAATAATTTGATCTCCCTTAGCTGAAGGAAACTGAGTTGACTAATCTTTTGTCACTTTATCATGGAGAGACAGACAAGAATAAAAAATTCTACTGAAATACCTGGCAGCCTGGCTGAAGCTAGTGATCAATACTGATGATGAATTAAACATTCTCTCTTTACTCCTCATAGAGCCATAGGAAAGTGTGACACCCAGTCCTCAGTATCTGAGAGGTCAACCAAAAAACAAAAAAAGTTGAATGTGAAAGTAATTACTTGCTTGCTCATCCTACATCTGTCTTTGGCAATATGGTATTATATGTAAGGTGTATTGTGGTAGTTATTTGTCATCTTTGCAGACATTTGGAGTGATTTTATTCTATCCATGATCAGGAAAGGGCTGCGTTTGTGCTTGGGGAATATGTGCTTTAATTGTTTTATTACTTTTACTTTTTATTACTACTTTTAATGATTCTTGATTATCCTCAAATATTGTAATAAACTGTGCTAGTTATTTGTTTTGCTGTTTATATCTCACTACACAGTGTGGCTAGGAACTAGTCATACTCAGCAGGGCACAGCTTAAACAACTGAAGGATTATATATACTACTACAACCACTCTGAATCTGTACATGCAGAAAGCTAAATATGCTGTCTCATATGAACACTTGCTCAATAAAATGTGATAAAAATCTAATTTGTCTGGTTTCATCAATTAGACCCATATAAAAATATTTTTATATTCTTATATATAATATATTGTTATTCTTATATGAAATTCTGCACTTAAGTAGAGATTACATGGAAATTATATTTAAAGGGAAAAGGATGCCTTTACAGATGACTAGATTGCACTGATGTAGAAAACTAGCTGGTAAAAATTTTAAAACTTACTTACTGAAACTTACTTTGATTTATGTTGACCGTGTACTCAAATTGCAACTGTTATCCATTCGCATTTATGATTAATACAGCATTGTCTCTGTGTGGTCTGTATCCAGATGTTTAAATGTTATTTCCCATCTCCGCTTGAGGGCAGTGGTGGGACATGCCACTGCCTTTTGTGTTGGCAACCACCGGTTACTGCTCGCCAGCCATAAGCACCAAAACAACGGGCATCTGTCCATGAGATGGACCGCATGAAGTGCGTCGATGTTGTTCAAAGGCGTCGTTGTTAGCGGGCAGCATCTCCCTCTTGGGTAATGGCAATAACTTCTAGTAATGTAATCTCGTACATTACATAAAGATAAATTACTCTCAAGAGTGATTTATCCTGCAGCCATTGACGATTGCGCATCTGGATTTGGCTGAGCCTCTACCGCTAGCTAGCAAACAAGCTAGCAGAGCACCGTGCTGTCCCCCCAGTCAGCGGCTGTCCGCTGCGGTTCAATCCGAATCGGTCGCTACAAGCTAACTTCGTTAGCTGTCATTCGTGGACACTCGCTAACGATAAGTTGGCTCATGTGGTCGCTAGCGTTAAAAGGGTCACCGAAAATGTAAATTGCCATGGGACCAAAGAGACGGGAACTGGTGAGTACGATAATGTGAATATGCAAACTAACCGACTAACGGCCCTGGGCTGTTAACGGTATTCCGTTAGCTAGCTTAGCTTAGCACCCCGTTACGTTAGCTTTGTTATGATAGCCTGCGGAGAGCTCCTTGATGCGGGTACTAGTTGGTTTATTCCTAAACTACTTGGGTGTAAGATACGCAATTAGTAAACTCAGCGTTGGTGAATAGCATCTTTTGTGTATACCGCTACATGTATTGAAACATTCGTTTTTCCATTGTTATGTTTGTGACACTGGTGCACAGAGCTAACGCTACTGTAGATAGGGCTAACAGTTAGCTCCATCAGAATTGATTTTTTTCTAGAAGCTGCCTCTGAGACTCGTAACGCGCATTAAGCATTATAACTTGGCCACCTTTAAGTCTGTCCAATTGTGCAGTGTGAATAGCATTGCAGTTTCTAGAGGGGTTGCGCAGACCTCTACTGGGATTTTGCAATGAGATGGTCAGCAAAGACAGAACCGTGTAAAAGGGCCACACAAAGTTGTAGGACCACCAGGCGACATGACTTATTTTCATTACAAACAACCCTCAGCACTCTGTCGGCATTGTTCCTTTGTTTTGTGTAGTAGATGAAGTGGTAGAGCAAACTTAATTTGTACTTTCTGCATATGTTTGTTGCAGATGTGTCGATGACACAGGCTAAATGATTCTCATTCACATTTTGTCTCCCACCACCAAGGCTTTGCCAGTGATGGCCTCTCCCCTCCCTGTCTCCTTCATCCTGGTGTTACTGCTGTTGGCTGAGTCACCTGTGTGCCAGGCAGGGGACTGCAAGGGCCACAGGCAGGTGTTGAGGGGACCACCAGGCTATGTCACAGATGGCCCAGGAAACTACTCTGTCAATGGGAACTGCGAGTGGCTTATCAAAGGTATTATTACCAAGATAAGATATTGTCTTTGGCATGGCAAAATTGATTGCCAGAAACTTTCCTGCAACCTACAGGCAGTCAGTGTTTTAGCATGAGTGAGTGCTAGTTTGAGACTAAACACACTGATATTTACCTCCTGTTTTATATTTTCCAGCTCCCAGCAACAGTCACCGTATTGTCCTGAATTTTACCTTCATGGACACAGAGTGTACCTATGATTACTTGTTTGTGTATGATGGTGACTCCTACCAGAGCCCTCTCCTAGCCAGTCTGAGTGGCAACACTCTGCCTCAGCCCATTGAAGCCAAGTCTGGCAAGGTAACCAATTAAAACATGAGCAATGAGACACTAGCAATGTAAATATGGCAAATAACTTATCTTTGCGTCCATTATTTAATGCCCTTGTTCCAGATGCTGCTTCATCTCTTCAGTGATGCTAATTACAATCTGCTGGGCTTCAATGCAACCTACACTTTCTCTTTGTGCCCTGGAGCCTGTGGTGGTCATGGCCGCTGTGATTCCTCTACATCAAAGTGCCAGTGCCATCAGGACTGGGGAGGAGCATCTTGCACAACCCCTCTGTGCTCCAAGGACTGTTCTGTGAATGGCCAGTGTGACAAGGTAAGTGTAGGAAACTGGAAGACCTATGTAACATAAAGCAAACAGTCTTCAGTCAAATGGTCACTCATCCCCTAAATGCTTAAACTTTTTGAAACACTAATTACTGATCTTAATCTCTACATTTTCTATCAGAAAGGAGAGCGCTGTCTGTGTAACCCAGGCTTCCTGGGTCAAAGCTGCCAGCTTGGACTCCATGATGACGTCGGGGTGGGGCAGTGGTGGCGTGTGAGTGAGGGAAACCCCTACACACCTCCCAGGACAGGTTCTGCTGGTGTGTATCTGTCCTCCACTGGAGCCATGTACTTGTTTGGAGGTGAGAGTAACACACTTTATTTCTTCTGATGCTGTTTTAATGAATGGTTAATGGCTGTAAATAGCTAACATTTAGTGATGATACCCACCTTCCATCCCCCCTTTTAACACACAAGTTAGTTGTGTTATTCCCTTCCTTGGTAGATTTATTAAATTGTAACACTGTTGATCACTTCAGAAGAATTTTTACCAACTATCTGATAATGACAATAGTATATGTTTGAATATTTCTTTTTTTACGCAGGGTTTGATCTGAACAGAGCTCTTGGTGACTTGATCAAATACAATTTCACATCCAACCAATGGGACAGCAGGTCTTATGGTCACTCTCCTGTAAGTGCTTTGTAAATACACTCACACTTTTTTTTGCTTTGTCCTGCTCTTGTATCTCATTTACTGTGTTTCCATGTACACAAGTGACCTGGTTACGGTCTGTAGTAATGTGATCCCAAATATCAAATAAACAAGAAACCTGGTTTCCTTAAACCATGTAAACAGAGCTAGAGTTCTGCCAGAGAAACCTTATGTTGTGGCAGATGTTTGAAAGGAACCAAAATTAGCTGTGGCAATAAAAAAGATCATCCAAAGACTGGCATAAACACAAGCTGAAATATACAAGTCTCATAAAGTTAGATTCCACAGCTGAACAGTAGATCTTTTGTAAAACTCAGATACAAATGCACATTATTTTCACTATCGAGTCTGTCCCCTTGCTGTGTTGTGTGTTGCTGTGTCTTTCAAGATACCATGGCAACAAAACTCCACAGCCCACAGCAAGTGTGTAAATGTAGGTTTTATACTAATAAGGTTATTGCAATGCAAGTAAATGCGTTCTCACATTTTTTACTTGACTTGACTTCTCCCAGTTTCTTGCAATTTTTTTGTATATGTAAACATAGTCAGCTTGTACATAAGCACTCCCATTTATTATTTTTCAATTCAACATAGTTCTCTTCATTCCTGCACTCTTTGGCTCTCCTGTGTTGTCAGGTGGCTCGTCACTCCCACACAGCCGTAGAGTGGATGGGTAACATGGTTATCTTTGGAGGAGAGTTAGCCAATGGCTCCTTGGCCAGTGATGTCTGGATGTATCGCCCACTTAATGATGACTGGCAACAGCTCGGCTTTTCAACTACACGTGGCGCTCCTAAACTGGCTAATCACGCTGCAGCTGTAGTAGATGACTATCTCTATGTCTTTGGAGGTGGGTTTTATGTTATATTGTCATGTTGTAGTCTGTGTTTGGATAGGCATTCATTTGTCTCTTGAGAAATAAATCTTAATTAAACTTTACTTTTTTTCCCAGGTCGCACTGAGGAGGATATGTTTTCCTCTTCTCTGTATCGGTTTGGTCTGCGTGGCTCTGGGCGGTGGGAGACAGTTCAGCCCACCGGTGGTAAACCCCCGGCCACTGCTGGCCACTCCATGGTGTTCCACAGCCCATCCAGGACACTGTTGGTCTATGGAGGCCACCGACCCACCACTGCAAGGTACAAACCCTCTAATGTATGAGTATACTGGAAACAGTAATAGCTTGTTAAATTAAACACTCCAGTAAAAGATAAGAATAGTAAATAATTAGAAATAATTTAGATAATAAAACAAGTGGTAATCACTTGTTTTATTGATTATTTCATAAGAGCATTTTGATAATATTTCAACAAGCAAATCATAAAATATACAGAAACTTTATGATACTCAAAGCACCTTTGCTGTATATTTTTCTAAGGTTTAGTGTGAGGGTGAACAACACTGACGTGTTCCACGTGGACAGGCGGTTTTGGACATCCTTCCGTTCCCGTTTCCCAGCAACAGGCCCCAGAGAGAGAGCTTTCCACTCAGCCACTGTCATTGGGAACTACATGGTGGTCTACGGTGAGCATCGATAAAAATTAGCAGACACAATCTATTCAGCACAGTCCTGTGTATATTTATCTTCTTTTCTTCCTGCCTTTCTCTCCCAGGAGGGAATGTGCATATTCACTACCAAGAGGAGAAGTGCTACGATGAGGAGATCTTTTTTTACCACCTGGGCTGTCACCAGTGGGTGTCTGCTGGGGAGAGATGGTCACTCCGTGAGTTCTTGTAGACCTTTCTGTCAAAAACCTCACACTTTGAGACACACACACACTATTTCATAACCAGTCGTTACATGCACACCTCCACCTACAGTGTCTACAAAACTTTAATTTTTTTTGAAGGGGGGGATGCTGTTCGGGGGCGTTACTCTCATGTTGCTGCTGTGATGGAAGGACGAGTGCTGCTGGTTGCTGGGGGCTACAGTGGTGTTGCCCGTGGAGACCTGGTGGCTTATAAAGTTCCACTGTTCGTCAGTAGTGATCAAGGCGACAGGGTGAGTGAAGGTGTCACAATGTTAGAAAACGAGAACATGAAGTCATATCATTGGGAAGACTGGCAGATTGACCCAACCTGTATAAAGACTGAAAAATGTGCTGAACAAGAGTAACTAGAGATACTGAAATTGTTGTGTATATCTGTGTGTGTTCCTTTACCAGGATGCTGTTTGTGCTGAGGCGCTAGATGAAAGTATGTGCCTCAAGAACCCAGAGTGCAGCTGGTGTGAAGGCCGCTGTCGAGAGTATCAGCCCACAAATCCGGTAACACTTCCCTCAACACAACCTTACAACCTACACCTCAATCAAACAACTTCTGTCTTTGACTAACACATAAATATGTATAACAAAAATATAGTATTATATCCATTAACACGTTCCACTTTGATGTGTGAACTCTGTCAGGATCACCACTGCAATTTATAACTCCTGTTTTGTGTTCACAGTGTGGCAGTACTGGTTGCCTGGGCCTGGCGCGCTTCCTGTCTGACTGTCAGTCCTGTCTGGTGTTCAGTGGCACTCCAGCTTTTCTGGCCCGTGCCCCTGGTGAATTTGGCTGGTGTGTTCAGAATGAGTCCTGCCTACCAGTGTCAGGTGAGACCCAGGGAGGGAGGAAGGAGGGCAGAAGAGAAGGGCTAAGCCTCACACTGAAAAAAAAATAAAGATGTTGGGAGTTGACATGGGAGGGACTAGACTCATGTTGGGCGTGTTTCAGATATGGAGCACAGTAACTTGACTACACCCAGCTGAGTTTGGATTGGCCACTCAGATCATGATTTGACTTGCCTGTCCAATCTCATACTTCTTCTGGTGCAGTGAGGTCATGTGTTGTTACTCCTTTTGAACACACGTCACACAAAAGTCTCAGATCACATCGGTTTCAGTACAGTAGTACACTTTAGGAAACTGCTGTATTATGAGATATGAAGAGGTCAGATGTGTTTTTTGTGTGCTGACCTCTCCCTCTCGGTCTCACAGAGCGAAGTGCGTGCCGTGTGGACCAGATCTCAGGGGCGTACGGCTGGTGGGGGGAGCGTACCCTTTTCCTAACCTCCCTCCACTCCTGTCGCACCGAGAACTATGTCCCGGGACTGCACCTGCTCACCTTCCAGCACCCCCGCAACGACTCCCAGCCTGACAAGGTACGGAGTCCAAATCTCAAGTGCTAACTGTACTAGCTGTGGTTGTAACTACTTCCCTCTCTGCTTATACTTATCCCTCCTTCCTTCCTCCGACATTGCTCTGACCCCACTGCAGTTCTCCACCTTGAAATTCTGATTGTTTCTCCTTTACTATTCATTACTTCTTTGTGCTCTTGGCTTTTTAACCTCTTGATTCCAGTGCTCACATCTTCTCTCTGTTTTTGTCTGCTTGTTTTGCAATGCGCTCATAGAGAAGATTCCCTTTTTGAAGTAGTTTGTCAAACTTGTGGAGCAGTTTGTAGAGAATAGTGCTTCTGTTGATGTGTTTCCACTTCCATCCATCCTCTGCTATCCTCCATCCTCCTCACCCCTCCGCCAGGTTTCCATCCTCCGCAGCACCAACATCATCCTCAGCCCCACCACAGAAATGGACGTAGCCCTGCAGTTTAGGGGCTTCATTCACCCGTTGTGGGGCGCTCCTCCACCGGCACCCCCTCCCACTGAGACTGTCTCCATGTGGGCTCGCATCCAGAGGCTCCATTTTGAGGCTCAAATGGCATCAGGGCCAAACTCCAGCCAACTGGTGAGGGAAAGTGCATGTCAGCACTTCAAATTGGGTTTTTTAATCTAATAAAAAATGTAAAAGTACTGATAGGATTAGTAATTCCAAACAAGGTCCCATAATACAATTTTCACTAGACATAATTTAGTGATTTTAGATGTGGAATAACATTCTTGCTGTTGGAAGGCAGGCATCCACTCAGGAGTAATCAGTGCTGTATACCTGTTTCTTCTATTCTTTACTTGACTCTTCTCCACTTTTTTCTCTCTTGCTAATTCTCAATGCATCTTGTATGAGCAGGAGGTTGTGGGTCGTTGGGCAGCCCAGCAGGAGAAGGAGTTGAAGCTTCTGGCTCGCACAGATGGGAGTAGACTGTTCTCTAACCTAACCAGGGGCAACCATTACCTTGTTCAGGCAGAGGGCTACCTCAACAACTCAGGTTCAGGACAGACCAGTGAGATGGCACTGATCTGGAACAGAACTTTGCCTGGAGGGAGTGTGAGTACTGGCACAGTTAAACTTATGCTTGCATAAGTAGTGAAAGTAAAGAGATAAATATTTAAGTTGTTGTTCCTGGCACATTTATATCTGTTTTTTCTCTATACAATGAGATTCTTTCAAGTGTAAAACAAAAGCAGAAGTCTTATCTCATATTCTCTTTTCCCCACAACTCTCTTTCCTTCTAGGAAATCTCTTTCCTGTTCTTGGAGCCTTACCGTTCAGGCTCCTGCTCAGGATACATGTCCTGTCTGGCCTGTCTGTCTGACCAGTCATGTGGCTGGTGCCCGTCTTTGTCCCGCTGCCTACTGCGAGACGGCCCAGACCTCAAACTTTGCCCTGAGGGTGAGAAGGGTGAAGGCAAGGAAGAAGATCAGCGCCATCTGCTGTTGGCTCCTCAGCAGTGCACCTTGTGCGAAGAATACAGAGACTGTTCTGCTTGTACTCAGGTACAACACAAAGAACACTTTTGACAGTGTCACTATGCTGCAGAATATTATTTAGCTTGATTTGGAGCTATCCTATTCGGGACTCACACAAAATTAACTTTGGCCTGCAGGATCCTTACTGTGAGTGGCAGATAAACTCCAGCAAGAAAGGTGACTACCAGTGCAGTCGACGGGGAAGATTAGATGGATCTATACGTGACCCAAGGGGGTGTCCTAGAGTCTGCAACCAGTGAGTTTGAAAATCTGTATTTTTAACATGTAATTATAGATCATACATGATTTCCCCAAGAACCTACAACTCATCCCCATTGTCCCCCCCTTTCTTGTCATCTTTTTTGTCTTGCAAAGGAGAAAGACGTGTGGTGAGTGCCTCTCTAACTCCAGC